>NC_133658.1:683323124-683623124 GCF_037893015.1 Macrotis lagotis
GCACAGTGAATAGAGCACCAGTCCTGGAGTCAGGAGGACCTGAGTTCAAATCTGACCTCAGACACTTAATAATTACCTAACTGTGTGATCCTGGGCAAGTTACTTAACCCCACATTGCCTTGCCAAAAAAAAATTAGTATATTAAAAGACAAACAAGAAAAACAAGAGGGAAACAAAAACACAGCATGATACCAGTTCATTAAAAAATTCAAAACATGTGCAATCTACAATATTATGGACTCCATCTCTGCAAAGTGATGGCATGAGGTTGTGGTCTCATATATCTTTCCTTCTAGTCAAACCTATCATTTATAATAGGTTTTTGAATTATATTTTGAATTATATTTTTGAATTACGGAGAAGAAAAATCAGCATAATTGACCAATACATTGAAAAAGTCTGAAAATATGAGAGTAATAAACAACATTTGTGAATGTCCCATCTCTACAAAGGAATGGGATGGGGGTGTCATGTTTGTTCTTCATAATTTTGTGATATTCACCCTGGGGTTTTAAAAGTAGTTTTATTTCGATTTACAATTTTGTTGTCATAGTTTATTTTTTCTTGGCCGTGCTTACTTCATGCTGCATTTTTTTTTCCTGTATTCATTACACTGGTCATTTCTTACAGCACAGTAATATTCTATTACAATTATATATATTTGTTTTACTATTTCATGGTCAATAAGCATCTACTTTGTTTCCAATTCTCCGCTATCATAAGAAGTGCTTTGATAAATATTTTGGAGAACATTAAATATTTCTTCTTATCTTTGGCCTCTGATGACTCTGGGAAAGGTCATGAACATTTTAGTCAGTTTATTGTATAATTCCAAATTGATTTCTAAAATAGTTGTACCATTTTACAGTTCCATCAACAATGCACTAGTGTACCAATCTTCCCACGACTCTTACCTTTCTGTTATCTTTGCTAATTTCCAGGATGGAAGATTATGAATTACTAATGAATCTAAACTGACATCATATTCAACAATAACATCTGAAGGAGCCTGGTTTATTCCTAGAATAAACAGATTTACTTTATAAAAAGAAGCAAGTCTGAATCAGTTCCTTTTTCAAAAGCAATTCTTTATATACAAAAGGTCCTTCCCCCCCACAAAACCCTTATTGATTAGCAGTATCTCTTAACTCCCCCTACAACTCTGAAAGTGTTTTTTAAAATATCCTTCTTACACTTTTTTTTGGGGGGGGAGAGTTTTGTGGAGTAATGGGGTTAAATAACTTTTACAAGGTCAAATAACTAGTAAGCATCAGTGTCTGAGGCTGAATTTGAACTCAGGGCCTCCTAACTCAAGAGAAAGTGCTCCATCCACTGTGCCACCTGATTGTGCCCTTCCCATACTTTTCATAATCATATTTCCAGTCATCAGTTAAGACTTTCCCTTCCCCTACAAACAGCAGAGAGATGCAGTGGAAAAGGTACTAGTTTTATAGAAAAAAGACCTAGATCCAATCACATCATGCCCATGAAGATAACTTTAGATAAGTTAGTTATCAAGTCACTTATCATCACTGGACTCTGGCTTCCTCTTCTGCAAAATAAGTGTTAGACTAGATAAAAAGCCACATCTATGAAACTGAAAAGCATTCATCAATATTTAATTCAAGGATTCCCCAACTTAGAGAAACTATTCCCACTCTACTTAAAAATCATAATGGAAAGAAAAATTGGTAGTCTCAAACATGCCAAACTTAGCACCTGGTCATATTCTCATCTCTTCCAGAAATGTCCAAAAGTTGTAGCTAAAGGGTATAGCCAGAAAGCAGAAGCTATCCATCCCAATCAATCATGCCAATAATTAGAGTTCACAGATATATACAGCTTTAAGAAATGTATTTTACTTATATTATCTCATCTGATTCACAATGAAACCTTAAGATGATATCATTACCTTTATTTGCAGATTAGGAAACTGAAGGGGAAAAGAGGTTAAGGGGCTTGCCTGGAATCATACATCTTATGTATGTGGTTAAAGGTGATATTTAAACTAGTCTTCTAGACTCCATCCTCTCCAGACTATACTTCCTCTCTTTTACTCTATTAAGTATAAATAGTCTGCTAAAAATTCTTTGTGTTAACATATATTAAAAAAGAAATAATGAAGTCAAAGTGTAGTAAGTGGTTGGAACTATGAATCATTAAGTTCCATGGAGAGATAGTGTCATAGTACATAGAGAACTGGCCTTGGAGGTTCATGTCCTACTTCTGACATATACTTTGCTGGCCATATGAAAATCTTGGTAAATCATAAAATTTCTCAAGGCCACATACAGGGTTCCCTATAACAGTGAAACCAAAGGTCCAATTTGAAAAAAAAAAGTCCTCATTAATAGAAAAAAAGAAAAGGTAAATATTTCCTTGACCCTATTAAACCAAATATGCTAAAATTAACCAAAACAGATACAACAGACCTCTTTGCAATCAAACTTGAAGTGTACTTCTTAAGGGGCACAGTGTGATCCAATGTGATGTGGTCACAAGTCTATGACTAAGACATATTCATTTTACAAAGATTAATGAATTAGTATACAAAGACTGTACTAGGGCATACAATCTGACCCTGATGGAAAAATGACCCAAAGCTGATGTTTCTAATGATCACAGGATTGTATGATTCTAAATTTCTTCTTTAAAAAAGTGTCAACCAAAGCACAGATAAGAGGTACAGTGAATAGAGCACTGGTCTTGGAGATTCTGAGTTCAAATACGGCCTCAGACACTTGAAACTTTCTTAGCTGTGTGGTCTTGGGCAAATCACTTAATCCCACTGGCCTTACAAAAAACCAAACAAACAAACAAAAAAACCCCAACCAGATCATTTTCCTTACTTTTAATTATTCACTGCAATAATATTAAGAAGACTTGAGTATTAACTAATTGCCCTATATGACTTTCTTTTTTAGCTAAATATTTTTAAATGAATGATGGTGGTTGTGATGATGAAGATAATAATAGTATAGCAGAATATACCAGTATACTATAATAATAATAATATAATACAATAATATTTTATAATGTTTTACATATTATCTCATTTCAAACAAGTGTTTGGAAGTAACAAATATAATAACATGGCTCCCACCATACCTAAAATAATGTCCACTGACAAAGTAAAAATTTATTTTTTTAGGTTTTTGCAAGGCAAACGGGGTTAAGTGGCTTTCCCAAGGCCACACAGCTAGGTAATTATTAAGTGTCTGAGACCGGATTTGAACCCAGGTACTCCTGACTCCAGGGCCGGTGCTTTATCCACTGCGCCACCTAGCCACCCCCAAAGTAAAATTTCAAAGGAGGATTACATGAGTAAGATGTCAGCAACAGATACTGGAAGTAACCAGTTTGCTAGACTTTACTGGGAATTTAAGATTCCAAAGAACAAAGTCACAAAATTGATGAATTTTAAGACAACTCTATGTGACATAGGCACAGAGACAGACACCATTATTTATAAATTTGACAAGGACAATGGTCTAGGGCAGCCTACATTTCTTGCCAATGCCTAAGAAGAAACTACCTTCATCCCAGTAATATGGAATTTAAATCAACCCTGTCTTTCTTTCTGCAAATTCAATGCTTCAGGCATAACTGTTCGTGATAAGAAAGAACAAGCCACTGTAGGAATAGTTCAGAGGAAAGAGCCCCAACACCGGAACATGCATTAGCATGACAGTTTATAGTGACTGAGATGCTATTAAGAGAAGAGTCAGCTTCCTCTTTGGTGATCTGGTAAAAGAATCCCACCCACAACTCAGGTTCCACAGGGCAAAAAAAAGGAAACAGTATAGAGATGGTTAATGAGATTTCTTTACACTAGAGAAAATAAACATTGATATTTCTCTATTATAGAAGGGCAGAGGGAAAAATAAACCCAAGTAAAATGAGAATTATTGGATAAAAAAGTGGCATTCAAATTACATTTCTCATGTTTATACTAGCTGATGGCTTACTTGAATAGTACAAGGATCTTTTTTGATTTCACCGATATGGGTATTTCATGACTTGCTAAGACTGAAAACAAGCCTCCGATGATGCTCTAAGAGATGAATTGGTCTGATCCTTCAACAGAATGCACTGGTTCTATGGGCTTGTAGGTCAAGTAATTTCAGTTTGGTAGGGCTACATGTTATGCTACATGTTTCCCTCCAAAAGTCCAACTTAACTGTCCTACCATGTTGAAACAACCACTGCAAAAAATGGGATTTGAGTAAAGGAATAGGGTTTATTTACTTAATTTAAATAGTTAACCATTTAGCTTGCTCTAAGCCTTTGAACTGAGTAGGGGTATGACTATTATCTTCTTGGATTAAATGACAAATTCCCTTTCTCCCTCCACAGTAAGGTTTAAGTTCACCCTCTCCTGCTCTACTCCTCTTTTTCTTCATTCAAAGAAAAAACATGACTCAATAACATTTTTTACAGTGCGTGTAAATAAGTGTGCTGATTGAGTTTCTCCTAACCAGAAATGACTAAAGGGGGTCTGAGATAGAGAATTTGCTTTCAACCAGCTAAAAGCAGCTAAAAACAGAGGCTCTTAAGAACTTGCCTTTTATAAAATGCCAGACTTCAAGGCAAAGACCTTATGTTGTAATGGAAATTTCATTTTAAAAATTTTACTAAAATCTTGATGGGTACTATTAAATAAAAGAAAAAGTCATAACAACAAAAGGACAGTTTCATGCTTTGGGAATTATAAGCAAACCATCACTACAACTGCTTCTGGAAAAGGCCTATCAATAGTCTATTGTTCACTCCCTATTGCAGTAACTTCCCAGATCATTTCCCACTGTAGTAAATGGGTTGCCTCTGACTTTAGAATGTAAGAATGTAGAGGCTACCGCCCTTTTGTGTGTGTGTGTGTGTGTGTGTGTGTGTGTGTGTGTGTGTGTGTGTATTATATATATATATATATATATATATATATATATAGAGAGAGAGAGAGAGAGAGAGAGAGAGAGAGAGCTTATAGTAAACACTTAGAACAGTGTTTGACACATGCCAAGCCTTAGTAAATTTTTTCCTTCCTTGCTTCCTTCATCATTCATATGGTTTCCCTCAAGATTCAGTTTCCATGCCTTTTTGGGTCCCATCACCAGAAGCAGCTACTTCCTACTTTAAGGTTTCTTTCTATCTACATTGTATATTTATTTGGTATGCATCAATTTATGTGTAGTTATTCTGCTCATTGGGATGTAAATTATCTGAGTGGTTTTTAAATGGGTTTTAATATGGGTTTTTAAAAAAAATTTGTATCTTCAATGCTTAGCACAGTTCCTTGCATCTCCCTTACTATACCCTAGCTATTTATCCTAAAGAATCAATTTAACCTTGGAATTCACAAATTGGAAGAAGTTTTTCATTCTCCCCTCTGTGGTTTCTCCCTTTGATTGGATATGTTCTTTAAGAATATCCATTTATAGGGGTAGCTAGGTGGCACAGTGGATAGAGCACCAGCCCTGGAGTCAGGAGTACCTGAGTTCAAATCTGGCTTAAGACACTTAATAATTACCTAGCTGTGTGGTCTTGGACAAGCCACTTAACCCCATTTGCCTTGCAAAAATCTAAAAAATTGAAAAAAAGAATATCCATTTATAGCAGGTATCCCAATTCAGTCATATCTCAATCCTTTCCAGGCTACTCTCTAAATTTAATCAATCATACCCTCTTTGTCCTCTCAAAACTTTTCAGCCTCCTACTAGAAAGTAAGCTCCTTGAGGGTAAGGACTATCTTTCTTTCTACTTATATATGTAATACCAGTACGTAGCAGAGCTCTTGAAACAGAGTAAGCACTTAATAAATGCTATTCACAGACTAAGCCTTTAATAAATGCTTGTTGATTGACATCACTACCTTTTCAATGTGCCATATTTAAAAAAAATTATCTGAATATTTAAAATCTGGATAACTGCTTTAAAATCCTTTACCAAAATAGCTGTGTCAAACAATTTATTGGACTGAACCTTAGCATCCACTTATTAACAAATGCAATAAATAGACAAATTTTAAAATAGAACCTTTTGCATATTTTAACATTGTATATGAAGAGTGTTCAATATATACAAAGTACAATTAAGCATGTCAAGTTATGGCATCAAGGATTAGGACCTATTATCATCCACAAAATATCTTTTTTTTGTCCTATTTAGAAAGGACAGAACTTGGCTAATTGATACCCCATACTAGATTTTAGCTATGAGAACCTCACCACACCTCTCCCTGCCCTTTTCTATTTGCCATCTCAGTCACTCTGCTTCACTAATTAGCCTCACTTCATCTCAGAACCTTACTTCTTGCTTAGATCAGCTCCTCTACATGTGCCTTTAATCACATCTCATGTTTCTTTCGGGAATTTATTCTATCTATTGTTTTCTATTTTCACTCTGC
Source organism: Macrotis lagotis (assembly GCF_037893015.1). Taxonomy (NCBI): domain Eukaryota; kingdom Metazoa; phylum Chordata; class Mammalia; order Peramelemorphia; family Peramelidae; genus Macrotis; species Macrotis lagotis. Next base: position 683,329,528 of record NC_133658.1, read on the forward strand.
CCCAATTCTGGTCCTTTCTCAGATACTGATCATCATATTTCAATTTTTTCCATTCTTATGAAGCCTTCTTTTGGCCTTGACATCCTTTAAATTTATCAAGTAGTTAGTAAAGGAAGACGGAGTTCAAATCTTGCCCCAGATACATTCTAATTGTGTGACCTGGGCAAAACACTTAACTTCTTTTTGCCTTAGTTTCCTCATTTTTAAAATAGTGATAATTATAAAAACAATCTTACTTCCCAGGGTGTCCCAAGATAATATTGATAAAGTATTTCAGAAACTTTATAAACTGCTATAAAATTCTATTATTATCTGATAGTTTTCTTTCCTTGCACTAAATTTTTAGACATGAAGACTAGCAACTTCTCATATCTAGCCACTTCAAAACTGTTAGATTCCTGAACCACCACTGAAGAAATTGCTCTCTCAAAAGTAACCAATAATCTGAACTTTTCATTGACTTTTCATTCATCCTTATTTTTCTTGTTCTTTCTTCTATTATTGGCATTGTGAACAACTTCCTTCTAAAGAAATCAATCTCTCCTTCCTTCAGTGACATTTTTCTTTTGGTTTTCTTCTTACCTGTTTGATCAGTTTTCAGCTTCCTTCACTGCAGCAAGGTTGATTTCCTACAAGAGCAATATTCTGAGTTCTTTTATGTTTTTTTCACTATGCTTTTTCCTTGGTTTCTCTTGAATTTGATAATCATCTCTATGCTACTTAAGCTCATATCTATAAATCATTTTTTCCTGAACTCCAGTCTTATAGCTCCAAATAACTAGTCTACATTTCTACCCTAATGACTCATTAGAATTTCAAATAGTTTCATATCCAAAATGGAATTTTTCTCTACACCCATTCTCCAATCTATCCTCTCTCTAAACATTTCTATTTTATGTTAAGGGCACTATCATCTTTTTCAGTCAACCAAGTCAACTCATCCCTCTTCCTCATAATCAATTTCCATTCAAATGCCAAGCTCTGCCAATTTTCTCTACATAGTACCTTTCATCTTTTGCCAGGGCTATTGACTCCTAAATAGTCAGAGGTATATAGTCATGCAGAGAATAGGGCACTGATCCTGAAGTTAGCAAGACCTGGGTTCAAATGAAACTTCAGACACTTCTTTGCTGTATGACCCTGGGCAAGCCACTTAACCTCATTTTCCTCTATTAAGGGAAAAATAATAACAGTACTGATGTGAAAATCAAATTAGTTAATATTTGTATAAAAAAAGTGTCACATAGTAGTACTATAAAAATCCTTACCTATTCCTTTTCCCCAGACTCCTAGTTATTCCTTTCTCCAATCTGTCCTTTCCATAATTGCCAAAATAATCTTCTGAAGGTATGATCTATCAAATCACTCAGCCTAATATTTAAAGACAACTATAGCCTCCACAGTCTTTTTTTTTTACATTACTTCTATTTTTGCAGTCTACATTCAAGCCATACTGGCCTTCCTGATGTTTCCTAAATCACCCATCTCCCATCTCTATGCTAATACTATAATTCTTTACCTCCACTTTGTCAATGCCTCACCTTTCTTCAAGGTTTGGTGCAGATACAGACATTTCATGAACACCTTCCTGATTCCTTCCACTCATTTTGAGTTTTCTCCCTTTTAGATATTTTTATATCTCTTTCTGATCTCTTCTTCACAGCTACTTGATTTCTCTCCCAGTCAATCATTTCTTTAACCCTAAATCTAATGACCTTTTCTCATGACCCATATTTCTTGTTGAACACATTTTACATTGTCAAAGTCAAGAGTACTTTCTCTTTCTGGATATCCTCTCCTCTGTGCTTTCATGAAACTTCTTTCTCCTAATTCTACGTCTATTTCTGCAACCAATCTTACTTAGTTCAGCACCTCTTTATAAAATGAATAATTCTATTCTTAGCAGGGTTCTTTCTTAGTCCCTCCCTCTTTACACTAACTTTCAATGATCCCATGAATTCCCATAGAAGCTCCAATGGATTCAACCATCCTCCCCATGTAGATAACTACCAAATCTATATAACCAGTGTTCACCTCTCAGTTTTGAATCTTCAGATTGTCTCTTGGACAGCTCCACTTGGACATTATTTTTATTAGGCATCTCAAATTCATTGTATCTAAAAATGAACCATTTTCCCCTAAATCCACCAATCCTAAATTTGCTATTGTTTTCCAGTGTAATACCATTCATTCAGTTATCTAGGTTCATAAACTAGATGTAATCCTTGATTCATCCCCCTCTTCCCCAATTGCTTCGAGGATAGAAGAATGGGTCTAGAGTCAAGAAGACTTGAATTAAAATCTATCATTAGCTTTGTGATCCTGACCAAGTCACTTAATCCCTGTATGCCTCAGTTTCCTCAACTGTAAAATGGGCAGAATAACAATACCACCTAAGTCCCACAATTATTGTGAGGATCAAATGAGCTATCTGGGAAGTACTTAGCACCGTTTTCTTCCTGGCTATATAGAAGATGCTATATAATGTTCATTTCCCTTCCCATCCCATCAGTTGTGATTTCTTATTTCTATATTTCTAAAATACTTTCCCTTTCTTTTTTTTGACCACATTTTCTGAGACCCTATATGATGAACTACTACAATAGACTCTGAATTGGTGTTCCATCTTCTCCCCTCTCAAATCCATCCTCCATATAGCTACCAAACTACTGCTCCTAAACTCATATCATTCCCTTTGTTCAAGAAACTTTCTTGGCTTCCTTTTGCCTCTAGCATCAGATAATTCCTATTTGGCTTTTAGAAGCCCTTTACAATTTTGCTCTAGGCTATCTTTCCAGACTGACCACACATTGCTCCCCTCTCAAACACACTACAATTCAGCCAAATAAACTTAGTCAATATTCCTGCCTCTGCCTTTGGAGGGAGAATACCAGGACTAAAATGCTCTCCCTACTCCTCTGAGACTGTCAGCTCAAGTAGTATCCTTCAAGTAGCCTTTTTTTAAAGGTTTTTGCAAGGCAAAGGGCTTTAAGTGGCTTGCCCAAGGCCACACAGCTCGGTAATTATTAAGTGCCTGAGACCGGATTTGAACCCAGGTACTCCTGACTCCAGGGCTGGTGCTTTATCCACTACGCCACCTAGCTGCCCCCAGTAGCCTTTTCTGAATCCTCCATTATTGGTCTCAGAGGCACCAATTCACTTTGTAGTTTACTTGATGTATCTTTTATTTACTTATTTATGAATATGTTATAACCTCCTCTACTCCATCCCAGGACAATGTATGCAGCTTAAGGACAAGGTCTAACACAGTTCGCAACATTTTAAGTACCTAAATATGATTAAAATATGATTGCTTGAGTCTTTCATTCCTTTATTCCCTATTATACTAATCTGTCCTTCATGATCTCTCCATCACAACCACACTATACCATCTTCTTCTTCTGTCCCAGTATATTGTAAGTTCTTTAAGGAAAGAGACTGTTTAATTCTGGGTTCTGGAGCTTTGATATCTCATTTAGTAGCAATTAATAAATATTTCTTGAATTGGTTACTCCAACACCTAACATAGCTTACAAGGAAGGCCCAATTTTTTACTTTTCCAGCTCCCTAAAGATAATATACTGTGGTTTCAATTGCTCTGAAGGAATTTCAGTACTCTGTGCTGAAGGAAAAAAAAAACCCCACAGGGTGGTTACCATAGCAACCAAAGAAAAAATGCAAAGTCATATAAGTATAAGACAATCAAAATCTCACACACCTGTTCAAAGGAAGCAGTATGACTCCCTTTTCCTTCTCCTAAAAAACCCTTCTTCTATATTTTATCCTAGAGTCAGACAGCTAGTTATTACCACAACTAGTGGTTTCAACCTAATGAATTCAATTTGGCAAAGCTAGAAGTATCTTGGTTCTTCTAGAATTGACTTCCTCAACTTTCATCTCTAAGTCTAAAGGTACAGGAATTCCCTAATATTGATACAGTTTTTATAGCTCTTCTATATATGTATTCACTTTCTCAGTCATAGAATTGGCAAGATTCAAGTTGGGCCCCCAACTACTTGGCTGAGAAAAGCCCACAATTACCTTCCTAAAAATTCTCCCCTGCAGGGTTTCCAGATTATATGGCCTGATTACTTTATCCCTCTCTACTTTTCTAATAGGCTGGAAGTAATTCCTTTAGAAACTCACAAAGAAGTATGATGCTCACTATGCAATTGGATTTTCTTCCCTTTGGCCCTAGAATTTTCTATAGACTCCCATTGGTCTGCTCTTAGGACCATGTAGTCTTTGACATCTCCTTTTTCTCCACAGATAACTGCTATATTTCTAAGCAGCTATGTTTTCTGTGCAAAAATAGTTCCATTTTTATTATTTCATTTGAGGCTTCCATATTCAGCACCTTCCCATTTCTCTTTATAGAGTATATTCTCAATGTATAGGAATGAGACTTCTGAGCATTCTATAAACCCTTGGTTTATTTCATTTTTTATGCAAACCTACATTTTACAACATAATTTTTACCTTTTGCTCTCATAACCACATTCACATTGGAGTCTAAGGAGTCTTTGAAATTCCTTACTTCTTCAGTGTCAACAGAAGAACAATATGAATATATTGGCTACAGTTTTCTTCATAAAGATCTGTTTGTTAGATTTTATAATGATTGGGAGTCTCCCCAAATGATATTTCTAATTACTTTAGGCATCATGTTGAAACCATTTTCTATAGTCATAGAATCAGAGGAACATAGATCACAGATTCAAATTATATTTTTAGGGCTTGAAAGGATCTTGGAGCACTGACTCTGGAGTCATGAGTATCTGAGTTCAAATCCAGTTTCAGACACCAGCTGAGTGACCCTAGACCAGTCATTTCAAGAGTGATCTTCAGGGTCATCTAGTCTAACCCCCTTATTTTATAAATGTGGACACTGAGGCCAGGGGTTAAAGTAGTGGCAGAGGGACTTGGCCAGGGTCCCAAAATTGTAGGATCATATGTTGAGAGATATTAAGATCTTCAGAGACCATCTAGAGCAGGTTTTTTCATTTAATATTTGTGGAAACTAAGGCCCTGAAGTGTTAAGTGACTTGTCTGAGGTCATAAAGGAAGTGTCAGAATAAGATTTTAGATCCAGGTCTTCAGACTCCAACTCCAGGACTCTTTACATTGTATCATGCTACCTCATTTACATTTAGTTTCAAAGTCTTTTGATTTTCTTTTTATTTAAAAGGAGAAGAATAACATGGAAATTGTTTAATTCTTCTAGTTGTAAATCAATCTGTTAAGTACTAGCATGCAAATTTAATTTTTGGTACATAGTATTTCTTGATGGGTGAAGGGAAAAATTATTTCCTTCTGCTTCCTTCTATTCTATGAAGCAAAAGGATGTCAATAGGAATGAAGGTCAGTTAACATTTAAATCATCTGAGGATCTTGGATGACAAGCCTGTATGGATTTAGGTAGATTGGTCTATAGACAAAAGAGTTATATCTGTCATCAGTCTTGTACTTGAAGATATTCCATTTTGGTAGGAATAGTCAATACCTCTGCTTACCTTGCAAAATCCTCAAAACTCAGGGTCACCTCTATATCACAAAAGTATTATCATATTTTAAAAACTATGTCAATTATATGCTACATACTGTAAAATACTTCCCTTCCCCAATAAAGGCAGAGTCTAGACTCACTGTTTACAGATTTAATATTTGACCTATAATGTTGAAAGTAGGTAAGATTAAGTTTAAAACTTGTTAATTTGGTCTCTTTATATTTGTATTACTATAACTAATTGTTTAAGTAGACTGTGTATTCGCATCATCATTTATAAGCCAAAATCTATTTGGAATTCATAAGGCTAATATTTCATAAAATTTCTCTATCAGACTCTATCATTTTTTTTATTTACCACATCCTACTTAATATTTGACCATAAGAAAAATGTAAATAAAAACAGAAACCATAAACTTGTTAATCAATCAATCTACTGCAGCAAGTAGACTTTAATCCTCATAAATATACTGTAAAAACAAAAAAAATCAACTAAGCTATTTTCCCTGAAAAAAAATTTTTAAATCCTTATTTAGTCCCAGAAGGACTGGTCTTAGAGTAATGAAGATCTCTGTTCTACCTATAGCATACTGGATATACCACTAAATGTCTCAATACTTAAAGCAACTCTCTAAGACTTAATCTGTTGAGAAAGTATTAGCTTGTACATCTCTATGAGTGCCTTATATCATTGAAACCATAGGTTCACTTCCTAACCTTATCTTTCCCAAAGTACTTAATGAATGCACAGTAATACATGTGTGCACAGTAAAATTCATTCCTGTGAAAGAGAGAAATTGGATTAAAAATTGTTGCGGAAACAAGAGTAGAAAAGTCAAATCTAAGAGGCCTTATAGAAAAGAAAAAGTCAAAATGAGGCATTTTTGGAACAGTAAGTAAGGGAATTTGTTTTGTTTGGCTTGCATAATTGTGACAGGGTTTTGGCTTTTCTCTCTTTTTTATCAGAAGGTAAGGGAATGAAAGAAAATAAATGCTTATAAATTTAAAAATGAGCATTGTAGCTAAAATAGGGGCAAAGAAAAGTTATAATAACAAATTACATTAATATAATGCTTTGTTGTTTCAAAAGTTCCATCCTCAGGGGTGGCTAGGTGGCGTAGTGGATAAAGCACCAGCCCTGGAGTCAGGAGTACCTGGGTTCAAATCTGGTTTCAGACACTTAATAATTTTACCTAGTTGTGTGGCCTTGGGCAAGCCACTTAACCCTGTTTGCCTTGCAAAAGCCTAAAAAAAAAAAAAGTTCCATCCTCCTAACAGCCCTGTGAAGCAGATGTCTCTCAATTTCAATTGAGAAATAGGAGGTTTTGCTGCATTAAGTGACTTGTTATAATCACAAATTTACTAAGTGACAGAGATAGCCCAATAGTATAGTGGATAAGATTCTAGGCCTGGAGTTAGGAAGACTTGAGAAAGAGCACTCCTTTCCCAAATAAAGTAGCAAGCATAGCATCTGGTACACAATAGGTACCTAATAAATGCATATTCCATCCTTCAATCCAGCTTCGAACCCAGACAGCTTGATTGCCAGACTAATGCTCTTTCTATCATGCACCCTATCTACTGTTCACATAGTCCCAGACATGGAGTCGATGAACACACCAAACAAGTAGGTATTCTAGCACCCACTATATTAGGCAATATGGAAGATAAGACTGAGGTCAAAGAAGTGCATCCAAGCCTTTACTATTAAATTGGAAAATATGAATGGGGGGGAGGGTGAGGAACAAAATATCACTATGTGGTAGACTACTGTCCTGGAAGCACAAGTACAACTCTTCCAATACCTGGGGGGTGGGGTGAGTCCCTCTGGCATTTATTAGACAACTGCACAGGAAACCGTTGGTTAACCCAAATAGCATCCCTGAAACAAGAGATTTTAAGCATAAGAATGAATGAAAGAAAACCCATTTATCAAGCACATATTATGTGCCACTGTAGAATGAAATATAAAGCAAAAATAACTCCTATCCTAAAGAAGTTTACATTTTATCAGGATGGACAACACATAATGGAAAGCACTGGTCAGGAAAGGGAATATTGGTAGAGAAAGGTATACGGAGTGTGAGAATATATTGATAGATACATGGATAAAAAGTTTATTTAGCTATGGATCAGATATCCTACAAAGGGCTGGAAATGTAAATACAAACAAAAAGAAAGATAATCTCTCCCCTCAAGTAGGTTCAATTCTATTGGGAAGAGACAGCTGAAAAGGGGGGAGGGGGAAGAGGAGAGGAAGAAAGTAAAAGGGCAAATTGGAAAAGTAGTCCAGAGATTTAGGTTCCAAGCTTAGTTAGAAATAATCATGGATGGCATAGCTATTTTCTAAATGGAGGCTCTAGGGAACAACTCACCAGAGGAGGAAGCCTTATGATTAGAGAAATAGTCCAAGGAATCAAGATCTGAGACTGAGTTTAAAGAAAGATCCCATGCAGAATAATGATGTGGCAACAAGGAAAGCTAGTAAAGACCGTGCTGAAGAGGGGATATTCAAAGAGAAGGGACTGAAGTGAAGAATTGTGATTGGGGATTTCCTAAAATATTCATTTGGGAGAGGTTGAACTGAGAGCCCCAATGTGAAAGCAACACTGGTATCTTGTCTGCTCTCTCCTCCCATTTGAAAGGGACAAACATAAATTTCCATTAAGAAGGTACCTTTCTCTACCTTTTTTCCTCACCTTTGAAGCTGAAACTTTAATCAGACACATCCAGGTGGGCAATTAGCTCATATCTAGCCTCAGGAAAATACGATGGTCCTCAGATCTCCCTGGTCCCTTTTGACACTATGATATGGAGTTTAAAACAGACCAAAAAAACACACCCTAATATAATCAAAATAGTTTTATACATAAAAATCTAGGAAAAATCTACAACATTATAAAGGTTTGACTATCTTTGCTCATTTTAAGTTTAAATATTTCCAGCTAATATTTGGTCCTTTTAAATATTTGAGATAAAATTAGAAGGATTGGGTAAGAGAAACAATCAAAATATGTTACAGTGCCTATTTCTGGGTTTTGTGGTTGTTATAATTGTTCAACCATGTTTGTCTCTTTATAACCTCAAGAACCACAGCACACTAGACCTTTTATCTACCCCCAGATCTCCCAAGGTCTGTCCATGCTCATATTCATTGGCTCCAAAACTGTCTAATCCCTCCGCCATCCCCCTTTTCCTTTTGACTTCAACCTTTTGCAACAGTGTCTTTTCCAGTGAGTCCTATCAAATACACAGTCAAAGTATTGAAACTTTATGTTCAGCATTTGCCCTTCCAGTGAATAGTCTTTATTAATTTCTTTAAGTATTCACTAATTTGAGCTCCTTACTGTCCAAGACACTCTCAAAATCTTCTTCAGTAAAACAGTAGTGTTCAGTTTCCTTATAGTTCAACTCTCATAGCCATTTATTGCTAATGCAAAGATCATTGCTTTGACTATATGGACCTTTGACTATAAGATGATGCCTCTTTACTTTTTAACATGCTGATCTTATTTGCCATAGCTTTCCTTCCAAGGAGTAATTTTAGGGGAGAATACACAAGGGTATTGGGAAAGGACACAGACACGATAAACTTTCTCTACCTTAGTTCTAGTTTATACTTACTTCAGGATCGAGAGTGCCCCTGAATTCACTTACCCTGAAGTCTCCCTTGCCTATATCTCATTCTTTTTTTGGACGTGAGTCTCAAGACATCCCCTTCAACCCCAACTCCCTGCCTGTCCCTTCCATTTACAAACACAGAGTCTACTATAAGATCATTAGAGATGAAGAGAGCCCTAGTAATCACCGAGTTCTTCTCTTTTTACAACTGAGACCTAGAGTCTGTGTCTTGAGAACAAAATCTGTGTCATAGCCATCTTTTGAAAAACCACAAACCTTTAGGCATATTAGTATGTGAGTTTGCACTCATGTAGTTTTGCCCTATTATATCATAAATAGGTAGGAATATTTAAGAGATATTAGACACATATAAGGTTCTTTCCTTATCATCTCATGTGCAAGTTAGTTCCACTGAAACCCTAGTTATGAGGTAACTGTCAGCTGGACTCTCTTCATTCAGAAAGAGGTGATTCTTTACATCCAAATAGACTTGAGTCTTTATGAAGCATGCAGAATTGATCAAGGAAGAAATAGGAACAACCAACGAAATATTGAGTCAGGAGAATGGAACTAGAATTGACAATTAGGAAAGGGTGTAAGAAAAATCCACAATTTCCTTGATTTTGACCCATTTTATTGACTAACAAAGTCATAGGAATTGGAGCACTCAGCTGTTGTGAGTCAGTTTCTGACTCAGGGAACATCATGCAAGCAGGAATAAACGGAAACCCTTCGAGATAGACAGAGACTAGGAAATGATGTCCTTATAGAACAGAAACATTTCATTGCTGGAGAAGTTACTGGCTTTTGACAAAGGAAAATGTTACTCTTCTCTCTGCTTGATTCTTTTCTTTCTTCATTCTGTAAGTTCATTCTCTTAGGGAACTCATCTGCTTTCCCAGTCTCAATTCTTATGATGGGACTGAGAACCAAACTCTCAGGCACACAATGAAAATACATTTCAGTGACTAAATTTCTCCTATACACCATAGGCTTTCTCTCTAAAAGTTATAGAATTGGGCTCACCACTATTTAACTTAGGGTAGTATTCCTTGAAGTCCCAACTCAAGGGCCTTTGCCTCCTCTATGAAGTCCTTTCTGATCTAACCAGTTAAAAGTCAACCCTTTCTTTATCTCAGATTTCACAGAGCATTGAGTTCTGCCTTATCACATTTTCCTTTATATCAATTATCTACACATGTTGGTCTCAAGACCAACTCAGGACCATTGGAGATGAATTGGACCTTAACAACCATCTAGTATAAAACTCATTTTACAACTGAGAGTTAGAGAGGTTAAAAGAAAGGCCCTTGAGAACTAAGTGTGTGTCATGGTCATCTAAGGAATGGACAACACTCTAACTACTATATTATATAAAGTAGATATTTAAATATTTGCTGAATTGTTAAACATTTTCACATTGGAAAGGGTAATTACAAAAAGAAAAAAAGTGTATATATATTGTAATCAGCAAGTTGTGTTTTATTTTCAATCAAGAAGAAAAATTTAAGGAATCATGGTCCTAGGACTTTCCAAAAGAAGAAGTGACTATTATATTAGTATATGCTAACAAGCTATTTTAGGGTATGCACACCTGGGCCAAAAAAGGTTACCAGGTCAGAATTTACATAAACTAATCCTCATGTAGATACCAGACAGTAGCCCTTTACCCCTGCCCAAACCCCTCCCTATTACCTGTCATAGAATTGAATAGGAAAAAAAAATTAGTCTTTATACAGGTGCTCTAGTTTCTACTATAGGTCTATTGAATGATGGGTTGGAGGGAGTTGCTGTTTTTTTATGGCAATGTAGATATAACTTTTCACTTTGTATGAAAAAAAGATTTTCACTGGGAATGCAACAAAACACTTTTTTCTTACTACTACTACATATAAATGTAAAGTTCATAAATTTTAAATTTCCTAGTCTACAATTTTTGATAAGGCAAGTCTCTGAAAGGGTTTAAAATTAAATTGTTAAGCATGTTTTTTAAATCATGAAATTAATGATAGTTCCCCTCTGAATAGTAAACAGTGAGATATCATATGGAACCATGAAGTTAAGCTATTCATAAAAAGTTTAGTTATCCAATGTATGGGAATTCTGAAAACCTCACAATAACTCCCTCTATTTTGGAGGAGGAGAGTTAGTGTGGTTCTGTGGTTCATTAGAAATACAATCACCATGGGGAAGGGAAGAGAGGGTGGTAGAAAAATAGGGAACTTAAAATTTTTAGAAGGATAAATGTCAAAAACTACTTTTACATGCAATTGGAAAATAAATTAAAACTTAAAAAAAAAGGAAACCTTCCTTTCTGCTTCCTAGCTTTCCAGGCTTCCTTTTTTGTTTTAATCTTTTTTTTTTTTTAGGTTTTTGCGAGGCAAATGGGGTTAAGTGGCTTGCCCAAGACTACAGAGCTAGCTAATTATTAAGTGTCTGAGGTCGGATCTGAACTCAGGTACTCCTGTCTCCAGGGTGGGTGCTCTATCCACTGCACAACCTAGCCACCCCGAGGCTTCCTTTAAGACTTATCTCACATCTTACCTTCTGCAAAAGGTCTTTCCATAGCTCCTTACTCCCTCTCTTCCTGTCCTAGTGTCTTCCATCTGATACTCCTATACATTTATTCTGCATATGCCTTATATTTACAGAGTCAAATCTGCACATCTTTCCTTTTAGAATGTGAGACTCTTGGATATCTGAGGCAAAGCCAAGATGGTGGCATGAAGCTAGCATGTGCCCAGAGCTTTTCCTTCTATGACATTAAATGAAGCCTCTAGATAGATATTAAAGCTGCAGATCCAACAAAAAAAAAATAAAAAGATCAAAACAAGTTTTCATCTGTAGACATGGTGCAGGATCTTCAGTGAAGGCCTGTCTCTTGGGGTGGAGGGGGGAAGAGAAGTAAAGCCCAGCTAGGTGGGACAGCAGGAAAGCCAGAGGGAAGCTTCTAGCCACAGTACACCCAAGTTGTGGCAGCTAAAAAGCAGCCCAGGTGCCAGCAAGGATCTTATTCCAAAAGTCTGAACCCTGGGAACATTGGGGCATAAGACAAGTCTGAGTTGAGAACACACCACTTCATATGCAGAACCCAAAGATAAAGGAGGAAATAACAATTGGGTTGCATAGGTAACTTTTTGGGAATTGATGAGACAGGGATCAGATCCCAGCCTCTGCACAAAAGGTTCAGAATTATACTCCCTATATATCAGGAGCAGAGTTCAACAATCAAAATAAAAAAAAAAAAAAAAAAAGAGTGCTAATTATAGAAAGTGCCTATTCATATAAAGATGATAAAAATTCCATCTCTGAAGAAGAAAGTAGTTACAAATTACCTATATAGGAAGCCTCAAAGAAGTTTATGACTTGGATTCAAATCCAAAATCTCATAGAAGAACTTTAAAAAGATATTAAGAATCAAAGAAAAGAGGAAGAAGAAAAATGGTAGAAATGAAAGTCATGAAGGAAAATTGACCAAAGAAATCAGCTCTATCAAAAATAAAAATATCAACTGAAAAAAAGACTTAACTCATCAAAAAATAAAATTTACGAACTAGAAAAGGAATGCAACTCAGCAAAAAAAAAAGTAAAATTAACCAAATAAAAGGAAAATAACTCACTGAAAATTAAATTAACCAACTGGAAAAGGAAACACAAAAGCTAACTGAAGAAACTAAAATCCTACAATTAAAATTGGACAAATAGAAACTAATGAATCTTTGTGACACCAAGATTCCATCAAATAAAATCAAATGACTGAAGAAAACAAATTATTCAGAAAAAACAAACAACCTCAAAAATAGATCCAAGAGAGATAATTTATGAATTATTGGTTAACCAGAAAGCCTAGATCAAAAAGAACCTGGAAGGGGCGGCTAGGTGGTATAGTGGATAAAGCACCAGCCCTGGAGTCAGGAGTACCTGGGTTCAAAGCCGGTCTCAGACACTTAATAATTACCTAGCTGTGTGGCCTTGGGCAAGCCACTTAACCCTATTTGCCTTGCAAAAAAAAACCCTAAAAAAAAAAGAACCTGGAAAATATCTTTCAAGAAATTGTTGCAGAAAATTTTCCCAAATATTCTGGATCAAGAAGAAAAGATAGTCCTTGAAAAAATATACAGGACCTCATGAAAGCAAACCCAGGATAAAAACTCCAAGTACTGACATAGACAAATTCCAGAATTCTCAAATAAAGGAGAAAATACTGTAAGAAGCAATTTAAATACAAAGGAAACACAATCAGAATTAAAGAGGACTTATCAATTTCAAAATTAAAGAACTAGAAGCTCTGGAATGTTATTTCAAAGGGCAAAGGACCTTGGATTTCCATTAATGGATGGATGTTCACTGAAATAGAGGACTTCAAAATTTCTGATAAAAAGACCAGAACTATCAGAAAATTCAGTCTCCAAATACAAGATACATGGAAAAGGGTGGGAGGAGAACAAATGCAAATCAAGAACATTAGATTGTATACATCCCTAGGAGAAAATAACATCTGTAACTCTTAAGAACTGTATTTCTCTTAGACTAGTTAAAGGACTGAATATAGTTGAAGGGATTGTACTTAGAAAACATAGGTGTGGTTGGTTCTTATCCTTTGTCATTGAAGAAGACCAAAATGACATGTCTATGCTTGAGACAAATTTTAATGTGTCCAACTATGGCTTATCAGAATGCTCTATCACTGGTTGAACACAAATAGTCCAGGTGAACTTATGCATCTAAATTTATGCATCTAAACTGCTAAACTTACGCATCTCAAGTTTCCTTTGAAGCACTTTATTTCTGCCTTGCTTATAGAGGTCAGCACATTCTCTGATGAGGGCACCCTATGCTGGGTGGTCCTTTGCCAGTGTCTTCCATGACTTACAATCAACTCTAAAGTTCTTAAGAGAGACCTTCAAGGTGTGGCAATACTTAGAGTATTTAGACATTATATGCAGGAGGACCCTAATACAATAGGAACAGAGGGTGGGAGTTTAGAAGGGTTATTAGACATAAAGAGATTAGGAAGTAATCTTGTCTTAATCCATACTTTAGTTAAAGAGGGTTTAGTACCAGGTTTAGCAAGCTAAAGTAACAGGGGGAGGAAGAGAGAACTTAGAGGGATTGGACATGAAATATCATGAAGAGATTTTGCTTTGTTTGATACTTTGCCTACAATTGGACTTGAGGTGGAGGGGTACAAATGGTTTATGAAATGATTTGACTTTACATGATCCTTTTGTTCATGAGGACTGTGTGTCTGTGGAGGGTACTTGAAAGGGGGATAAGGTATAAAGTGATTAAAATTGAGGTGATTTATGATTCTTGAGAAATGTATTTAGAAAGAAACAGAAAAGGGGAGAGTACTTAGTGACTGAGTCAATGCTACTAATCAATGAATCAAGCAATCAAACAACCTTTGAGAATAGATCTATCAGACAGATAAAAGGAATATACTTTGACAAAAGAGCTGTAAGCACAAAACAGGGTTAAAACAGTAAAAACATATAAAGGACTATATTATAAGAAGACTAGGCATTAATGCAAGATTTTTCAGATCAAGATGCAATAAAAATTACTTAATTTTAAAGAATGAGAGCATCAAATAACAAATCATAGAAATAATGAAACATTTCCTTTAAGAAAGTAATAACAATGAGACATATTTATGGGATACAGCCAAAGTAGTTTTTGGAAGAAGTTTTACATCTCTAAATGTTTATATGAATAAAAGAGAAAGAGGAGATCAGTGAACTGGTTATGCATCTAAAAAAGCTAGAAAAAGAATAAATTAAAGATCTCCAATTAATTACTAAATTAGAAATTCTGAAATCAAAGGAGATATTAACAAAATTGAAAGCAAGAAAAGCACTGATCAAATAAAAACTACATTGGTTTTATGAAAAAAGACAAATCTTTGGTTAATCTGATAAAAAAAGAAAAAAAATCAAATTACCAGTATCAAAATGAAGAGTGGACTCATCACCAATGAAGAGGAAATTAACAGATAATTCAGAACTATTTTGCCCAATTGTATGCTAATAAACTTGATAACCTGAGTGAAATGGATGAATATTTACAAAAATACAATCTACCCAGATTAACAGAAATAAAATACTCATTCCCATTTCAGAAAATAAAATTGAAGAACCCTAAGGAACATTGGTGTTCAAATCTTAAATAAAATTTTAGCAGAGATTAAAGCAAATTATTACTAGGATAATACACCAAGATCAGGTAGGATTTATACCAGGTAGGCAGGAATGATTCATTATTAGAAAAACACTCAACACAATTGAATATATCAATATCAAAAACAACAGAAATCATGTATTTATCTCAATAAATGCTGGAAAAACCTTTGTCAAAATATAATATCCATTCCCATTACAAACACTAGAGAGGGGACAGCTAGGTGACACAGTGGAGAGAGTATCAGCCCTGGAATTAGGAGGATCAGAGTTCAAAACCAACCTCAGACACTTTCTAATTATCTAGTTGTGTGATGTTGGGCAAGTTACTTAACCCACTGCCTTGCAAAAAAAAAAACACTAGAGCATATAGGAATAAATGGAATTTTCCTTAAAATAATAAGCATTATCTATCTAAAACCATCAACAAATATTTTATATAATGGGATAAACTAGAAACATTTCCAGTAAGATTAGGTGTGAAACAAGAATACCCATTATCATCATTGCTATTCAATGAATAAATGGTCATGGATTCTAGAGAAGCACAGAAAGAATTATATAAACTGATGCTGATCCTGAGTGAAGGCAGCAGAACCAAGAGAACTGTATACATTAAAAACAACATTTTGACTTGATCAGCTTTGATAGATACAGTTCCTCTCAGCAGTTCAGAGAGCTAGGACAAGCAGGGGAGACCTGTTATGAACAATGCCATCCACATTCAGACCAAAAAACAAAACAAACCAAAACAAAAAAAACACAAAATTTTAATAAACACTATGTTCACTTTTGAAAAATTTATCTTGTCTTTCCTTCATATCCCATGGTTTTCTTACTTTTCCCTTAGTCCTAATTCCTCACTCACAAATAATTAAAATGTAAACATGTTAAATACAAATGTACATGTACAATGTTCACTAGGCTATTTGTCACAGGAGACAGGGAAAGGGAGGGTGGATGAAAAGTGTGACACTTATAAATATGAAAATGAATGAATTAAAAACTCATATTTCATAATTGGAAAAATAAAATAAAATATCAAACAAAAAAAAGAATGTGAGACTCAACATCAGAAATCAAGTTTTTGCCTTTCGTTACTATGGGCACATAGTAAAAATCCTTTTTAAATGCTTATTGACTAAGATTGGAGATGAGAAATATTAAGTGAACCTGCTGGTATTTATATAGATAGTGAGAATCAGAGTCAGGGATTCAAACTCAAATATTCTGAAGACAAGCTCAGTGTTCCTTCTACGATTTGTGTAAAATTATTAGTCTAACTCAACCTCCCTTCCAATGTAACACTTCTTAATTTTGCATTCAAGAAAAATGAGTTGAAAGATAGTTTAATAGAACACACAAAAATTCCATTTCATTATTCATGCCTTGTCTATAGACTATTTCAGCATGAGCTCCCCAGCTCTTTGAGCTGATCCAATCCTTCCATCAAATCATCCCCCCCACACACACTTAGTTCTCATCAGTATTAGGAAAATGATATAGAACAAGGGCAGGGTGTTGAAATTTGCTGGGACAACAGAGTCTTCTCTAAGATTTAGCAGACACAATATGGAGATAAAATAACTAGATATGTAACAATAGGAAAATAATATCTCTTCTTCAAACCCCATTGTTCTTCCATAGAAAAATGTAAGTGTTAACAGGACCTCCAAAGGATCAAATAAATGATAATATAATACATTATCAAAATCAATGATGAGGATGATTACCTTTAAGTACTAAGTGTGTATCACTTCCCTCTTTCATCACCACTGGTTGCCAAAATTTATCTAATATTTATTATTAATATTGAAGTAGACACAATAGAAAGTTGTTCTCCAATAAACATCTGAAGTTGCCTGAGGGTAGGATATTCACTTTTTTAAATACCCCCTCGAGGTCCAACACAATGCCCTGAATAAAAATGAGTATTTAATAAATTTCTTTTTTGAATTAAAGATGTGGTTAATCTCTGCTCCCAGAGGATTTCCAGCTTAAATGCCATGATCTAAGATTCTTAGTTCATTCAAAACCTCTGCCACATTCACCAGAGTAGAAAACCACAAAATCTGGCTCAGCAAGGATGACTTCTGCCAAAGAGGCGTTTTAACACAATCTAGGCTGACAAATACAAGCATGACTCTATTCACATCTGCTGACTCACAAGGAATGAGGGAAAAGCAAGAGGACTCTCCTGAAATGAAGAGAGAAATTGGGATAGTGATTAACTAAGGGGAAGTGGGATGCTGTGCTGGAAAAGTGACTGAAAAGGTGGCAGGACAAGGGAGAGAAAAAAAACTGAGATCCTATTTCAAATGACATAAAAAGGAAATAGAACAGAGTTGACTAAGCAAGAATATGAAAAGCGATCCAGGAAGCTGAAAAGAATGAAGATCAAATGTTACCTTTTCATTTCCTGAGGTCAAGCTTTCCACCCCTAATCTATTAGCAGAGTACAAAATACAACATAAAAAGCAAAAAACAATCACTGGCTGGAGAGTCAGAGAATTCAAGATCCAAGGTTTCTTCTGATGAGAGCTACCAGGTCTCTTAAGTTTCCTTACGTATAAATAAAAATGTTTCAATGAAAAGTTCTAATTTCCTTGGCCTGGTACTTCCACAACTGACTTTCTACAACCTGTTCTATACCTTTCCAACTCACACTTCTGCCTTGTAGCATTTAATGACAACATTTATTCACATTTACATTCAAATATGGTATTTGCTGATTCAACAACAGTAGGACCTTGATTTCTGAAATGTCTTTCTAAACTGGGTTTGCACTAGGGTCAGTTCATCACTTGGTCCTCTTTGTAAGAAAAGGGATAAGCATCAGGCAGAAATTAGGTTGAGATGAATATATCATACTATACCACACCATATTCCATATTCCATAATAAATTCTAAATGAATACGTGTCATTAAAAATTATACTATAATAAAATTATAACAGAAACAGATCAAATACTTCTCATAGTTATGGACAGGAGATATATTCTTAAGAAACAGAGGCAATTACAAAAGATAAAATAGATAACTGATTACATGAAAATAACTTCTGCAGGGACAAAATTATCCAACATATATAAGCAATTTAAAAACACCTATGGCTAATAGTCATTCTCCAGCAAGTAATTGGTCAATGGATATAAAAAAATTTTCAAAAGAATTGCAAAGTATTAACAAACACATGAAAGAATATTCCAGATCACTAGAGAGACACATGCAAAGTGACTTACATCCTGAACATTAAGATAATAAAAAATAACAATAGTAAATGTTGAAGGGGTTGTTAAATGATAGGCATACTATCTAACATAGACAGTGGAACTGTGTAATAATCTAACCTTTTTTGGAAGACAATTTGAAATTAGGTAAACAAAGTGACTAAAATGTTCATATCCTTTGAATCAGACACTCCATGGACTTGGCATGTACAAAGAAAGCCATCAATGAATAAAAAGTCCCTATATACTCACAATGTTTTGTCACAGAACTTGTGATAGACAATTGAAGGGGAAGGCGAAAGAATATACTTATTGATTGGGGAATAGCTAAATAAATTGTGATACATGAATATAACTGAATACTACTGTTCTGTAAAAAATGACAAATGTGATAAATAAAGAGAAGCATGGAGAGTCCTACATGATGCAAGGTGTAAACAAGAAGAAAGTAAACAGAATAAATATGAACTATAAAAAAATCCCAAAGTGAATGGAAAAAAATTATAAAAATTAACAGTAGTAAATGACTTATTTATTCTCGGCAATACAAACAAAACAAAGGATTCATATGGAAAATGCTATCCACCTCCAGAGAAAGAAATGATAGAGTTTGAATGCAGATCAAGGCATAATTTTTTTTTACTTTATTGAGGTTTTTTTTGGTCTGCATTTTCTTTCATGACAAGACTAAAATGGAAATGTTTTGCATGATTATACATGAATAAATTATGTCACATTGCCTACCATCTCAGAGACAGGGATGGGAAGGGAAGAAAGGAGAGAGTTTAGAACCCAAAATTTTAAAAAGCAAATGTTAAAAATTGTTTTTACGTGCAATTAGGAAAAAAATTATTAAAAAAAACAATAAACATCAAGCACAACTTAATTGAAGATATGAAAAGGCGCTCCCAACTCATTTCTTCATGGAGATGTGAACTTCGTGGGTGTTACATTTTGTAGTTTTTCAGGTTTTTTGATTATCAAACAGTTGTGCAGAATGTTTTTCCTCTTTAAAAAGTACTATTTGCTAAATAAGAAAGTTCTCTGGGAGGGGAAGAAGAAGGGATACTAGGGACAATTATGATGGTATGAAAGACATAAGATATCAAAAAAAGCATTTTTTTTAAAAAGGCAAAGAAAAACAGTAACCATTTGTGAGACCACTAGTGCCCACAGAACAAGAGTTTCTCTTCCTGCCAAAAAATTGGCATGCATGGAAATCAAAACTGGTGCTCTCATGAGAACCATGTTCTGCTCAAATGAATGTAACAATACAAACATACTTAAGTTTGACTACCAGAAATATACCTGATAAGAAACTGGTAAGGTATTAGGATCACATTAGTTCATAGTTACAGCTTTTCTCTGAGTTCTACAATGCGGCAATAATAGGAATCCAACTGCAAGGCTAATGAAAATTGACAATTATTTCATTTCTTTGTTTATTAACTCCAGAAAATTGTTTTTTCAGTTGAAAAGTAAACAGGAAATAAAAAACTACCCATTAATACTCCCATTTTTCCTTCCACTGCTAGATAAAAGGAACATTCATTTTGATTTTTAATAAACAATCACTCTTATGTACAGCATGCCCTATCATCTTAATGGGAGAATTTAATTCAAAAGGGCGTGTACCAGTTGTATTCTTACTCAAATAAAACCAATGTTTTCTGTTTTCAAGAGAAAAAACAAGATGAAAATTAAACTTATAGAAAAGATAAATTGTTACTTGAAGGCCCAAGTTATTAAAACAACTGAATGTGAAATTACCAAGAAAATTACACATTACAATTCTATTCCAGCATGCTGATGTGACTGTCATTTTAAGGGGGGCTATATTTTAGAGGGCTATTTCAAAAAACTGCTAATAGCAGGAAACATTATTTGAAAATCTAAAAAAAAATTTTTAAAAATCTATTCAAAATGAGTTTTCCCTTTTATAAAATGCAAGAGTAAATTAATTTGACTGTCCAGTATATTCAAGAATTTGTACATTCTAGTCATCTCAAGGGGGTGCTCCTTCACCCCAATGCAGTAAGTTTTCAATTAGCTATAATAAAAGGCCATATAAATCCAAAAGGAAATGGAGAGTGGGAAAAGGAGAAGGCAAAAATCAATTTTATGGAAAACCTAATTATATTAGCAAAACCCACCAAACAGTGAAATTGAATGTGCTTTGATGAAATTCTATCAGTAAGTCACCATTGATGTATAACAAAAAGAAAAACTGATAGACTCTGGAGAGACCTAGGTTCAAATTTCAATTGTCACTAGCTAGTGAAGCCCAAGTCACTAAGTTTATTTAAAGCCTAAATTTCTTCATCTGTAAACTGAAGAAAATATATTTGTAATATCTACCAAATGGAATTGTTGGGAAGACACTACTCTATAAAATCTAAAAGTGTCATATAAATATATATTATTTTTAAGATGTCCAGACATTTCCATATGAGAGTGTGTACTTCCCTCTCCAGTTCCAACTCCCTTTGATATATTGCCTTTTCCCCTTAGAATTTAAGTTTCTTGAGGATGAAGAACTGTTATTGACTCGTATCTGTTCTTCTTTGCCTAGTACATGATAAATGTTTTCACTAGCTAGTTATTAATATTAGATAAATGCTTAATGTTGATGCTAGCAAGATTTTTAATTTCTGTCATAACTGTCCAAAAGAGAAATGAGTTGTCCTGAAAGGTAGTGGTAGACAAAGCCCTTCCTGGAGGGCTTTTTAAGCATGGTCTAAAAGTCAACTTATTGAGAATGTTCTAAAAAGGATTTGGGGTCTAGATGGCTTTTAGACATACCTTCCAATTCTATGACTTGGTGATATATAATCTCAATCTACATATATGTAAAAGATTTCTGAAAAGATCTAGTTATTTCAACCTTACCTTAATGAATCCTTAAAACAGATATATAGATGCCAGTCAGTCACTTGACTTGATAAAGTCCTTACACCTTTTAAAAAAAGAAATGATAACAGCTTTACTATCTGTAATGAGGTCATCTACAGATATAGATGTTTAGCAGATAAATATAAACACATAACTAAAGGGACTCTTCTAGGTTATTCTTGGAATATTTCTAATGGATACCTAGAAAAATGGCAGTCAATGTTTCCTGAAAAACTGAAATTCCAAGTTATTTTTGGGTATGTTCCATGATATTAGAATGAACGGTGCTATATATATATATATATATAAAATCTTTTACTTCTAGAAAAGTTGGCCACCTAAGAGAAAAAGGAAATCTCACAAGGGCTGAATAGGTGGCAAAAAGTATAGTATTCTTTTATAATAAGATCATTACTTCCCCAATGCAACTTCTTTCCTCCTATCTACAATATGGAGAAGCTTTGCCAAAAAAACTAAGTTGCCTCCGAGATCTGATTGGCCAAAGAGATTGGCTCAGTTTCCCTGAAAGCTTATTGTCAATTAAGGAAATATGAAGTCCTAGACATGTGGAATCTAAGCCATAAAGACTTCATAGATTTTGAAACCCTTTGGGGAAGGAGTAGCTAGGTGGCTCAGTGGATGTAACACTGGCCTTGGTGTCAGGAAGACAAGCGATTGAATCCAACCTTAGACACTTGTCACTTTACTAGCTATGTGACCTTGGGCTGACTATCTCACATCCAGGGTCATCTCCAGTTGTCCTGATTCGTATCTGGCCACTGGACCCAGATGGCTCTGGAGGAGAAAGTGAGGCTGGTGACAGCACAGGATCTCCTCACTCAAGTCCAATTCATATGTATAGCATGGCATCACCTCCCTGATGTGATATTCTTTGAAAATGAAGGACAAACATTACTATGTCCCAGAACTGTGCTTAACACTTTATATTTTATGTTTCACAAAATTTTATTTGATCCTTGCAATAACTACATGAGTCAGTGCTATTGTTATCTCCATTTTACAGTGACAAAACTGAGGCAGACAGTAGGTGACTCACTAATCATAGTCACAATAGCAAGGGTCATAGCATAATGTTAACCTGATAAGCTGACCAGAAGATTTTCAATATGAAAATGAGTGATGGAAAAGTGGAAAGACCATCTAGGGAAACTAAGTGTCATTATATCTTTCTTGCATATATACTTGCTATTTCTGGGCAAGTAAACCTCTTTGTTTAAACTTTTTAGCACTGAACTTGAACTAAGAAGGAATTCTTATTAGAGTCAGGCTTCTAATACTTTTATTCTATCTTTCTTTTTTAAAAATTAATTTATTTTCATTCATTTGTATATGCACATTTCCAGTTTACAAAATTTCCTTCCATCCTCCCTTCCCACCCCTCCCTGCCTCAGCAGGGAATAGTCACATTAGCATTTTACATACATATTTTGTTAAACGTATTTACAATTTAGTAATTTTTGGCATGAGGAATTAGGATTAAGGGAAAGAGATAATTTTTATAAAGTGTTCATCAGATTTGGTAGGGGTGTTTTTTTCTGTGTGTTTGTGGTAGAGCCAACAAAAAGTCAGAGTGAGACATTCTTCCAGCCCAAGACAACTTAGGGTAGTTGGAAAGAGACATCTATTGGAAGGAGATGGAAGCTAACCCTAGTGAAACACTAGTGGTGAGATCAGGTGATAGTGATAGAAGCTGCAGCAGCTTCTCAAAGAAGACAAGGCAACTGAACAGAAAAAAGATTACAGGGGTCATCTGTACAAGCACTGGGTACAGAACCAGTTGCTATTTAGAAGATGTATTGCCTATACCCATTTCTGGATTATAGTTCAAGAGCAATAACAGCAATATTATAAGGATGTGAAAGACTTAGCTACTCTGACAAGGCAATAATCCATAATTCCAAAGGACCAATGATAAAAAATAAAAAAATATCAGAGCAAACTAATGAACTCTGAATAAAGACTGAAGGATTATTTTTTAAATTTTATTTTTATCATTTCATTTTGTCTTTTCTGCGATATGCTAATATGAAAATGTTTTGTATGACTTCACAAAGTATAATCACTATCAAATCACTTGCCTTCTCAAGGGAGGAAGGGCCTGAAAGAGAATTTGGAACTCAAAAATTTTCTAAAAGATTGTTGAAATTTATTTACATGTAATTGGAAAATATTTAATACAATAAATTACAAAAAGATTGTTGAAATTTATTTACATGTAATTGGAAAATATTTAATACAATAAATTACAATATATTTAAAAGAAAGAAAAACAACGTGGAAAAGTTTTTAGAATGGGTGGTCCTGAGATGAAAACTCATTTTCCACAGTCTCACAGAATTTAAGGATAATCAAACTCTTCCCTTATCCACTTCCCTTATCAGTCCCTTGGGTAAAAATGAATGTCAACACTACCAAAGAGTGTTTACATTTTTATACTTAGGCATTTTGTAGAAAGAAAAGCTTAGAAAAGGAATTTCAGGAATCACACCACACCTATTCCTAAGGACAAATCTATCCCAGCAATTCAAAAGGTTTATTTCTTTTGTCAAAACAGAGGTTTGATTGGAGGTACAAAAAGACAATCTGCAGTTACTATACCCTATTTCCACCTGGACAAAGATCCAGAGATTGAGAGCTGAAAGGTTACTGAGTCCAACCCTCTCCTTTTATAGATAACTAAACAGTTCTAAAGAAATTGTGACTTGCTGAAGGTAACCCAGGTAGGATATAAAAGAGTAGTTGTCCTGGAAGGACAGCATCAACAGCTGTTTTCCAACCAATCCACAAAAGAGAATTGTTCTTTCAATACACCATTCCTCAACAGGCAAGTAATATTTATTAAGTATTACTATTTTTCAACAGCTATGCTAAGAGCTAGGGATAAAAATACAAATTAAAAAAAAAAAGACAGTCCCTGCCTTCAAAGAGCTTACATTCTAATGAAAGAAGACAACATATAAAGGGGAGCTCCTGGGGACCAGGAAAGGGAGGAGAGAGCATTAAAAGCTATCTCTAACTTTCTCAAATCAAGCAAGCAGTTGGTTGCATCCCTGCTCTTTGGCTCTAGTGCCCCCAAATGCTAGGGAACCCCGTCACAATGCTCCCAGTTTCCCCACAATGATGTTGTTGTCAAAGTACATATCCATACATATAGGTCATAGTTGGAAGGGAGCTTAGGTCTTCTGAGTGAGGGTTTCTCATTTTATAAAAGAAGGAAGGCCAAGAGGTGACCAGGAATATTGACAATTATTATTAGTCAGCATTTTAACCCAAGGCTTCTGATTTTCATCACTACACCACACTGCCTACATACTATCAATAGAGAAATCAATGAAAAACTCTATCCCAAATGTGGCCCCAAAACCAATATTTCACATACTTGAAGTCCAGAGGTTTCCAAGGTTTCCTCTTCAACACCTAGAGTAGCCTGGGTTGCTTAATAGTGGAAGTCATCTATTTAGATCTCTTAATTTTACAAATAAGAAAATTTAAATTAGTCAATAAGGATTTAGTAAGCACCATGTGCCCAAGCACTATGCCAATAAGAACTTCTCATTCTGTATATTTCTTTAAAAGAAATATAATAGTTTTCAGTTTCTTTTACAAGTTTCTTTTGCTATACTTTGTTTTAAAATGTTTATGTTCATGATAGTCAAGTTTCCATTTTAAAAGCTGCAGAAAAAATGATTAAAAAAAGCTAAACATTTGGTTTGATTACTTGAAAAATGATCATTTTAAAATGTTATGTGAACTACTTAACACAACTGTAATTAGTAGTATCTAAAAGACCTCCCACTCCACAGGGAATCTCTCTTTGGCTTTGGCTGGTCAAAGGATCTCTTCCCCAAACAGTAGCAAATACCTTTGTCTGGTGTCTTTGTGTGTGTGTGTGTGTGTGTGTGTGTGTGTGTGTGTGTGTGTGTGTGTGTGTGTGTGTGTAAGCATTGTCCTTAGTGCCCCTCTCCATTCTTAAAAGGTATTAAAAGTATTCGAACTTTCCTTGAAGTTAAATGGTTCAGGAGACTCTAGTTTGAGCCACTGATTTATCAGTCAATACACATTTACCTAAGCATCACTGTGTTAGACATTGTGTTTCACACTGATTCAACTTCTTGCTTAGGTGGGCACAGCCAGGAAGCATAAATCACATTGGGAAGATGTACTTAACTGAATCTGATGCTTTATCCTAGATGAATATTATTTTCCTGCTCTGAATCCTTTTTCCTTGATCTGCCTAAGAAAAATGTTCTTTTGTTAACTATTTAATGAAATATGTACATTCCTTTTCATTACAATTTTCAAACTAAACTGAATCTGACCCATTGCATGACAATGACTTTCCCATTTTATACTTCTTTTGAGAAAAAATAATCAGAGAAAATATCCTTAAGAACTTGTACAGCTCTTTTAATGACTTAAGCTTTCCCTCCAAAATAAAGATCTCAATCCTCCCAAAAAACAAACAAACCAAAAAACCCAATATTCCTCTACTGATATCACAAACCTACCATGTGCCAGTATGGAGCATTAATTCAGGTTTGTTGATTGGTTTGTTTGATTTGGGGCAGAAATAGGCTACAACACATTACAAATGATAAATTTCATTTGAAAAGTGATGTGTATAAAACATTCAACAAACTTGTGAAAGAATACTCCAAATCACTAATAATAAGACAAATTTTACCACAGCCTGTAAATTAGCAAAATTTGACCAAAAATGACAATAATCAACTCTGAAGCAGTGGTAGAATGATAGACACAATAATGCATTGTTGGTGGAGCTATGAAATGATTCAAATATTTTGAAAAGCAATTTGGAACCTCATAAATAAATTGACTAAAATGTCTATACCCTTTGAACCAGAAATTTCATTATAAGAAATCATTGATAAGAAGAAAGTCCTCATATACTCCATTTACAGCAGCACTTATAGAGATAATAAAGAACTGGAATTAAAGTAGATGTTTATCAATTGGAGCATGTCTAAACAAATTGTGGTATGTGAATATAAAGAATATTACTGTGCTATAAGAAATGATAAGTCTGATGAATATAGATAAGCTTGGAAAGATCTATATGAAATGACAGTGAAATGAGCAGAACCAAGAAAACAATATAACAGTAACTACAACAATGCAAATTGAAAGAACTATGCATCCAAAAAAAAAATCAGAATTCAAGGATCATACAAAATTAAGACATATGAAAGGGAACTCTGCAAAGGTATGAGGTCCACGGATATAAAATGTTGCACAAGTTTTAGAATTTTTTCTAGGAATTTGATCAATTGTGCTGATGTTTTTTCCTTTTTAAAAAAGTACTATTTGTTATATGGAATGGTTTTCTCAAAGGGATGGGGAAACATATTTGGGGATAACTATGATGATATAAAAAACAATATTTCAACAAAATTTTAAACAGATATAAACAAAAACATGTCATTAAAGGAATAATGTCATCAGAGAACTATGACTCAAAAAGAAGAGTTAGTCTTGTTTGAAGATTAAAAGACAACTTTTGGACATCTAAGACAGAGAACAAAAGGAAGGTCCTTAGTACTCAAACAAGACAAGAAAAAATACACTGAACCAGAAAAGCATGGAAATAAGCTTGATGGGACCTACTATGCTGGTTAACCTTAATGTGAAAAGGTTAAAAATAAAATTCATCTTAAGTAATTATCCTGAAAAGGGCATTTTCCAATTCTACAAAAATTATACTGATTTAGAAGCAAGGACTAAAAGTTTACATACTAAAGTACAGTCTACACATTTGAGTTTCCACAAATTATTCTTAAAGGCATTATAGAAACTGATAAAACAAAACACTACTGACTTCATACATAATACTTAAAATTATAGTGCTATTAAATATCATTTCTGTCTTTCTCCTGTTACAATGAGTACATATTATATTTTCAAGACTATATAATTAACATCAAGTACGATATCTGTATAAATTAAACTAAGGAAGAAGAGAAGAAAAACCTCAATTAGAAAACTATTACTATTTCATTCTCTTAAAAGTATGTTGGCAGGAGTATTTGCCAATCCATTGATTCCTACTGTGCAAGTGGACCTGCTTATCTATCCATCCATCCATGTATCTATCTATCTATCTATCTATCTATCTATCTATCTATCTATCCATGTATATATGTACATATATATATACATGTAAGTCTCTATATGTTCATATAACATGTATACCGAAGTATATTTATATAGCATTATGCATGTATGTATGTAAATACTATTTTGCATTTCAAAATATTCAATTATGTGTTTATATCTTAGTATTTATACATCAATATATAAATCTTAGATTATATATATATATATATATATATATATATATATATATATATATGCAATTTATATCTACAAGCCTTTACACACACATACACATGTGCATATAGGATATTCTTTATCCTAAGACATAAAAGTCTTAGTGTAGTTTCAAAAAATTATATTTTTTTTTAAAAAATCTTAAAACTGTGAGGTTTTTAAACTGTCTGCCATATACACAAATATACAAATACACATAAATGATTGTCTTTTAAAAACCCCACCAATATTCTTCTGAGGATACATAGATAGATTTATATAGACAGAAAGAAAGAAAGCAGAAAGACAAAACAGTAACTTTCAAGAGAATTGGTTTCCTTTGTAATTCTGAGTGTTTTATTTTTAAAAACATTATATTGCCAAAATATAATTAACAAATGTGACTTGTCTGCTACTTTTTTGGGGTTAAATTCTGTTTGCTTTGCTAGAAAAGAATGTACTTTCTTATTTTTCTGTTTTTACTCCTGAAAGAATATGACATTGAATTTCTGTATATTATGTTATTAAATATATCCCCTATTTGCCAGATATATGAACTTCCCTCATAACAACCTAAGAAGTAGATGACTATATTATCTCCACCCCTACCTACCAGAGGAAACTGGGCAGAAGAAGTTAAGTGATCTCCACCCCTACCTACCAGAGGAAACTGGGCAGAAGAAGTTAAGTGACTTATGAGTAAATATCTGAAGCTAAATTTTGAACTTGTCATCTTGATTCCAGTTCTAGAGCTCTATTCACCACAGTATCTACCTAATAACCCTAAGTCTAAGAAGCCATAAGATAATGAGATCAAACCATATTGATCAAAATGGGTATCAAGTCTGATTTGGGGTGGGAGGGAGAGGAAACTATTACACAGAAATATCCTTTACTGTTTTACTATTCATTTCTTATCTGCAGCCTATTCAAATATCTCTCCTGCTTACTCTTTTCTCTCCAGAAAAAGGATATTCACTTAAAATGTATCTATCAAATAAGTTTAAAAAAAAGATACTATTCTGCTAATGCTTCTGTTTTAGGGTAAATAGAAAATGTAAGAGAAAAGAGTTCCTGGGTACCACCAATAAGAAAATAATTCAACCAAAATACAACTAGTATTCCTAAAGAAAGTCATTTACATTTCTAAATTGAAATCAATTTATGGTCATGTAATTATTGGTTCCAAATGCAACTACCTCTTTAAAAAGAGAAGTCACAATCTGGAATATAACATTTAATTGAAAACACTTAAGACAAGGTAAGCTAATAATATAATTTATGCAACTATCATAATGTAACCATTTTTAATTGAAAACAGTTAAGACAAGGTAAGCTAATAATATAATTTATGCAACTATCATAATGTAACCAAGTATGGGTCAAGAAACTGTAGATTCCTTGAGAACACAGTCTGGTGGAGATAGGAGTTTATTTTTTATCTGGTACATAGTAGGTTTTTAAGAAATGGTCATTCAGTCGAATAATAGGCTAATAATAATAATTGTGTAGATGGTTAAAATTTATCTCACTGGAGACTTAGAACCACCTTGGCAAGGAAACTCAGGTTGAAAAATACCTTCATCAGACTCTAATTCCTTCAAGCTATCATCCTTTTGCTCCCTTTACAAACCCTAGAAAAACAAAAAACTGAATAAAAATACACAGTTAATGAAAAGAATTTAAATCACACAGTTCAAAAGTAATGAATTAGAGTTAAAGCAAAAGATAAAGGCTGGTAAATTAGGGTGGGGAAGGAGGGAAGTATCTTAAATAGGAGAAAAGTTTAATTTTAGAGATAAGTATATCATAAATATATCAGCATAATATACTGAAATCCTACAATGTAGTGGGGGGATTTCAGTGGATTCAGGAACAAAAACAGAAAAATAAGATAGTACATTTCCTTCCAGCAAAACAAACAAGAATTGAATAAAAAAAGGACATTTATTAATTATATTTTGATGATACTTTTTACTTTGCCTGTAAAAGATTTAAAACTTTTAAAAAGAGCCCCCCCCCCCCCCCCCCCCCAGCAGCAGCTGTCCTGGAGTCAGGAGGACCTAAGATCAAATCCTGCCTCAGACATTTGATAATTACCTAGCTGTGTGACCTTGGGCAAGTCATTTAACCCCATTGCCTTAAAAAAAACCACTCTCTAAAAAATGTTTTCTATATAACTAATAGGTAATATAAAATACTGTAGGATTTTTTGTACTTTGTTCTCAAAGAGGACCATAACATTGGAAAAAGATACCATAACTTGCAAGTAAAATTAGATTTTTAAGAGCAAGGGCTGTGCAAAGTCAGACTCACTTTCTCCCCTGGAGTCACTTGAATCCATGACAAGATATGGATCAGGATGACTGCAGTGGGTCCCAGATGCAATGGGATAATTGGACTTTCTAATCTTAAAATACTGTAGATAAATTGAAAAAATAGGTTTCAACAATCATGCTTAAATTAGCTCAAGAAACTGCATTGGATGAACTCAAAACTGTTAAATATAAGACAAAAAAGCATTTACAAGAAAATTAAAGTTTAAAATAGAAGAATGATGGGCACCTAACAATGATTTGTGAATGTATTGGGGCCTGAAGTCCTGCAAACCTAGTCAAAAGAACTACAAACTGTAAAAGGAGAGGAGAAAACAGCTAATGTATATACATTATATTATATATAACATATATACATCCTCTAAGTCTTTATGCTAGAGAAGACTGATGAAGATATCTGAACAGAGGAGGGGAAAAAAACTCCCTAAGAAAACCCCAAGGCCTCAGATCCAGGAAACTAAATGTACAAAGAATGGATAACAAGAAAAAGGATCTAAAAGAGATGCTAACACTGGAAGGGCAATTTGCCTAAGCAGTAAGACTTGAGATGTAGGATGAAATTCACGATCGGAACATAGTTCTAAGGGAGTTTGTATGCCTTATTTAAAAGGAACATGACAGATAAAGGGAGGGAGATGATAAATAACACCATATAATGCAAAGATATATTTGTGAGAATTTCAAGGAACTACAAGAGAAAGCATAGTGGAGAAAGGCTCTTGTTGAAATAAACCATAAACTATTATTATGAGCAGTTTGGAAAATCACAAACATGGTAGAGGAGCATGATTTCACATTGATAGAGGACTCTGATTATCCAGAAATCTATTGGGAGTTCTTTCATCACAAAACAGTACTAATTTCTTGAATTATCTTAATATAATGGCGTCTATCAAAAAATATATAGCAAGCAACATGGGACACTTTTGTTTTGGATCTAACTCTCCAGCAAGGAGTAGCTGATGGCTAAAAATGGCATTAAAAGAAAAAAATTCTCCCTATAAAAGTATTCACAATTGATCTTCTTATGACAGAAAAGTACTAGAGATAATACACATAGACACATTGAAAAATGACTGAATGAATTGTGGCACAGTAATAATAGAATTGCTGTACCTTAATAGCTACAAAAGCATTAAAAATAGATATGTTACATAATATAAAATAAAGAAAGCAGAATTAAAATAGTGTACCCACTCAGGATATAGCAAATAAATTGTTACTGTTATTATTTTGATAAAGTATGTTTTATCATGAATTATTTGGAGTTTAGGTTTTATTTGAAAGTTTGATTATTGGTATTTTCTATGAAGGTTATTAAGTATGTGATAATTTTCTCATAGTATACTTCCAAAAAGACAGTATATTTCCAAAAGACAAGGAACACATATCTTGGACATAATTTGAATTAAGAAAGTATTTTTAGCATATTAAAGTTTCTGGAGACAAGAATTCTAAGGAAGCGAACTTAAATTTTTAGGAATACTGAGGCTATAAAACCTGAATTATGGCAAGCCTATATACAAAGAGCCTCATGTTCTTTGTCAATGTTTCAGTTTGAACAAAATCAGTTTTACATTTCTATTCCAGCTGTTGCTATATCTTTGGAAATTGCAGAATCTATAAATTTAGGGGAAGAGCTGTTAAGATATCTGCATATCTTTGGATAGATTTCAGGGAGACTATAAACCTGAATGGAGAAAAAAATTATATTTTAGTAGCTTTAACCTCCAACTGAAATTATATATTTCTTTCAATTATATAAAATCAATACTCTGAATAGTTCAGAAGCTTCACCAATCTACTAATGGGGTCCATGATACATAAAACAGCCAAGAACCCTAGATTGAGGAATTTCCAGGGGAGGACAAAATTTCTTGGTTTAATAAATTATGTATGTATGTATATGCCAGCTAACATTTATCAGTTAATTTTCTATTGATTAAACAGAGAAACAAGCATATAAATCTTTCTAGATGACAATTATTTCATTACTATTACAAAGTAATGTCCTTTCTGGAAAGAAATTTGGAACTACACCCAAAGGGCAACAAAAATGTGCATACCCTTTGATGTAGCAATACCAATACTGGGACTATACCCTGAAGAGATGATGAAAAAAGGTAAAAACATCACTTGTACAAAAATATTCATAGCAGCCCTGTTTGTAGTGGCAAAAAATTGGAAATCAACGTAAATGTCCTTCAATTGGGGAATGGCTTAGCAAACTGTGGTATATGTATGTCATGGAACACTATTGTTCTATTAGAAATCAGGAGGATTAGGAATTCAGCAAAGCCTAGAAAGATTTGCATGAACTGATGCTGAGTGAGAGGAGCAGAATCAGAAAAATACTGTACACCCTAACAGCAACATGGGGGCAATGATCAACTTTGATGGACTCGCTCATTCCATCAGTGCAACAATCAGGGACAATTTGGGGCTATCAGTGATGGAGAATACCATCTGTATCCAAAGAAAGAACTGTGGAGTTTGAACAAAGACCAAGGACTATTACCGTTAATTTAGAAAAAAATATTGATATCTTATTGTCTGAACTTGGTATCTTATTATGTAATTTTGCTATCTCTTATACTTTGCTTCTTCCTTAAGGATATGATTGGGGGGGGGGGGGAGGTGGGAGCCCAAGATGGCAACAAGAAAGGATTGAGTCTTAGGTGCTCTCTGATAAAACTCATAAGCTAAGGTCTCTAACTAAACTTTCCAGAGACAGAACCCACAAAGGGACCCAATGAGGCAGTTCTCCTACTCAAGGTAACCTGGAAAAGAGCACAAAGGCTCTGATCCCCGGGGTCAGAGGGGTAGCCTGCCAGAGGGGTGGCCCACCAGAGTGAAAGAACTTCAGCCTCCCAGAGGCAGCCCCAGAATGCTGGGAGCCGCAGCTCACAGCAGCGGGGGAGTCTCCTGAGCTACACCCCGGGGAGCACTGAGCACAAATTGGGGGAACAGCAGGGGACCTCTGCCAGAGCAAGCAAAGGGACCCCAGCCCTCAGGGCCCACAGCCAGCAACCTGGTCTTTCTGTAGCCCAGATCCAGGAACAGAAGCAGGCGGAGCCTGTAAGCAGGAGCCCCCAGGACATGAGCCCATTGAACCTAGGGAGGGGAGTGAAGAGAGACTGCAGAGCTCTGTCCTCTGTCCCTGGGGCTCTGACCACATTCAGATCCTGATCCCAGTCTAGACCCCCGCCAATAGAACAGCAGTCCCCCCCCACCTTAGCCCCATGGCAGAGGGGGGTGCTTATGGTCATTCACAGACCAGGAGGGAGGACAGAGCCTCACATACTGAGACCCTTGTAGGAGTATCCCAAAAGCTCAGGAAGCACCCCCAAAACAGGCGCAGGCTGGGAAAAATGAGCAAGCAGAGAAAAAAAGAGGAACACAATTGAGAAATATTTTGCAAATGAGCCCAAGAAGGATCAAAATACTCAGTCTGAAGATGAGGAAGCACAAGCTCCTATACCTAAAGACTCCCAAGAAAAACAGAAATTGGGCTCAGGCTATGACAGAGCTCAAAAAAGACTTTGAAAATCAAATGAGGGAGTTAGAAGAAAAACTGGGAAAAGAAAGGAGAGAGATGCAGGAAAAACATGAAAATGAAGTCAGCAGCTTAGTCAAGGAAATCCAAAACAATGCTGAAGAAAATAGCATGCTAAAAACCAGCTTAGGTCAAATGGATAAAACAGTTCAAAAACTTATGGAGGAGAAGAATGCTTTAAAAAGCAGAATGGGGCAGATGGAAAAAAGAGATAAGAAACTCTCTGAGGAGAACAAATCCTTTAGACAAAGAATAGAATTCAGGGAGATTGATGAATTTGCCAGAAATCAGGAATCAATACTTCAAAACCAAAAATATGAGAAATTAGAAGAAAATGTGAAATATCTCATTGAAAAAACAACTAATATGGAAAACAGACTTAGGAAAGATAATTTAAAAATTATTGGAATACCTGAAAGTCACGATCAGGAAAAGAGCCCTGACATCATTTTCAAAGAATTACTACAGGAAAATTGCCCTGATATTCTGGAAGAAGAGGGCAAAATAGAAATGGAGAGAATCCACCGATCCCCCCCGAGAAAGAGATCCCAAAAAACCAACCCCTAGGAATATCATAGCCAAGTTCCTGAACTCCCAAGTCAAAGAGAAAATATTACAAGCAGCCAGAAGGACACAACTCAAATATTGTGGAGCTGCAGTCAGGATCACACAGGACTTAGCAGCAACTACATTGGAAGCTTGTAGGGCTTGGAATATAATATACCAGAAGGCAAAAGAGCTCAGAATGCAACCGAGAATCAACTACCCAGCAAGGCTGAATGTCCTCTTCCAGGGAAAAAGATGGACTTTCAATGAACCAGGGGAATTTCAAATGTTCCTGCTGGAATGGCCAGAGCTGAACAAAAGGTTTGATCTTCAGATACAGGACTCGGATGAAGCACAGAGATTGGAGGAGAAGGGGAAAATATGAGGGACTTAATGATGATTAACTGCATGTATTCCTGTATAAAAAAATGACACTGATAATACTCATATGAACCTTCTCAGTTAATAGAGCAGGTAGAGGGAGCTTTTATAGTTGAAGCACAGGAGAAAGCTGAATTCGAAGATAAAATATGGTGTAAAAAATGGAGTCAATAGAAAAAAAAAGGGAAATGTAATGGGAGAAAGAAAAAGGAGAGGGGAATAGGCCAAGATATTTCATATAATAAGATTTTTCTTTATTACAATTAGCTATTGCAATGATATGGAAGGGGGGGGAAGGCAAGGGGGAATGAGGGGAAACTTTGCTCTCATCAGAGGTGGTTAGGAGAGGAAACAGCATATATACTCAATGGGGTATAGGCATCTGGAGTAAGAAGGAGGGGGGAGCAGGGGGAAGGGGGTGGGGATGTGAATGATGGAGGAGAGGATGGACCATGGGGGGAGAGTGGTCAGATAAAACACATTTTCTTTTTTACTTCTTGCAAGGGGCTGGGATTGGATGGCCTGTCCGGGACCATAGGGCCAGGTGGATGCTGGACCTAAGGGGTGGTAGGGGGGCTCGGGGCCTCTTGGCCCCAGGACCAGGGATCTGTCTGCTGCACCACTCACCTACCCTACAGCAGAGTCAGAGTGAAAGGAGAGAGAAAATATAGTACATGGTAGTGGAGAAATACCAAAGGAGGGAGTTGCGATCAGCAATAGCAACGGTGGAAAAATATGGAAGTAACTTTTGCCATGGACTTATCCTAAAGAATGTGATCCACCCACAACAGAGTTGTTGGTGTTGGAACAAAGACTCAAGCATATTTTTTATTATTATTATTTTGGGGGGGGGTACAAGGCAAATGGGGCTGGGTGGTTTGGCTGGATCCTTGGGTGTCTGAGGCTAGATTTGGACCTGGGTGCTCCTGGCTCAAGGGCCAATGCTCTGTCCACCACCCAGTTACCCCTACTATTATTACTATTTTATTTTGGGTCTTTTTTTTCTTTCTTTTTTGGTTTTTGCAGGATAGTGGGGTTCAGGTGGCTTGCATATCACACAGTTGAGTGATTGTTGGGTGTACGGGGCCGGATGTGGGCTCGGGTGCTCATGGCTCCAGGGCTGGTGCTCTGTCCATTGCGCCTCCTGGCCATACCTACAATTATTACTATTATTTTTTTAATTTTAATTTTTTTCTCTCCCCTTTATCGCTGAAGCAAGCCTATATTTATGGGGGGAGGGGGTATTTCGTTTACTCTTAAACAAGAATATTTTACTAATGTAAAAATAACATTAATTGTACAAAATGAGAATAAATATTAAATAAAAAAATAAACAATAAAAAAGGATATGATTTCTCTCTCATCACACTCAATTTGGATCAATGCATACCATGGAAACAATGTAAAGACTGGCAAATTGCCTTCCGTGGGGGATGGGGTGAGGTAAGTAAGATTAGGGGGAAAATTGTAAAACTCAAAATAAATGAAATCTTAAAAAATAACTAATGTCCTTGGCTGGGCAAATTTTGCTTTTCTGGACACACCAGATTCATTGTTTTCTGAAGTAGCTGAAAAAAATGATCATCTGTGTTTAAAAAGAAAAAAAAAAGATCATTTCCACATCACAATGATTTTGTTTAAATTACCACCCCCCAGCCAAAAAGGTGTAGCTGTTTCTCTAATGGAAGTGTCTCACACATAGAATAATTAAGACTAGGAAAATTAGTCAGATTTTAGTTAGCATTTGATATTATGGGGGGAGAAGGAAGTTAGAAATTAAATAGCAGGCTATTACCTAGAGTCTATATTTCTGTGAACTGATTTTTGCCTAAAGTTTTCCAAAAACCTCCCATCAACCTTTTCTCTCCACTGCTTCCATTTATTTTACAAGAATTCCACCCCCTCCCTCCTACCTTCCCCACAAAAGCTAAGACTTAACATTCTTTCTGCTTTGGCTCTCTTTTAGTACCCTTTTCTTCCTTATGTCTCTCATACATAATTGCTCCTGCTTTTTTTCCCTATAACTATTCTCCCACCACCTTTTTTGGAAAACACTTTCAACTTCTATAACACTTATTCTTCCCCAGTACTCTTGTCCTTTTCTCTCCCTATACCAATGTCTACATTTTTCTTCATTATTTGGTTTTCTAGGATTAATCCTTACATTGTAGTATATAAAGTATTACAGCAAAGAAGCTTGAAATTGACAAAATGTTTTGCCCTCTCTAAAGCCCTGAGAATGACGTTTCTGACTTCAGCTGTTACATTACACCTGGGATTTGGGAAATCCTTTGGGTATTTGATTAGAAGTGAGTTATGTTTCCCAGACAACAGTTCCAAATTGTCTTGGGATTCTGCACAAGATTTTTTCTCCCTCAGCTTGATGTGAAGGTCACACTAGCAATATGACAGTTAAAGGAGGGCTAGCCAAGGAAATCAAGGAAACATCCATTATGAAAAGCTCAATAATATTTACATAACAACAAAGTCAGATTCCAAGAGTGTTGGTGATGGAAAACATTTTTTTTTCAAGAAACAAAGTTCCTAGATTAGAAAATCAGGTGTGTATTTAAACACATAATAACTAGAATGTTGAAAAGAGTAGCTCAAAGGGATCATAAGGAGTACAACATTATAAAGAACCATTTCCAAGTAATGATTTATGTAGACACAGGCCCAGAGGCAATGAATGAACAAAGGACCTCACATACAAGGCTATTCTCTGACCTTCTGTTTTATAATTTCCTTAGTCTGGAAATGTTAAAAAACCATTTCAATTCATTTTATTTAACTTGCTGTTTTTCTCTTAGAAAGCCAGTTCTGTGACCTATGCTTATAAAATAATAAACATTTGAGTTGTTCATTTCATACATATATTACAAAAAAAGGACATTCATAGTCCTGAGCACTAGGGATACCAAAAAAGAAGAAAAAAGAAGGAAGGAAGGAAAGGAGAGAGGGAGGGAGAAGAAGAAGAAGGAAGAAGGAAGGAAGACAGGAAGACAGGAAGGAAGGAAGGAAGGAAGGAAGGAAGGAAGGAAGGAAGGAAGGAAGGAAAGGAGGGAGGGAGGAAGAAAAAACAGCACTCACAATCTAATAGAGAGAAACAAACAAATATATAGAGACAAACTAATACAGAATAAATAACAGTTATTCAATCAGGTCAGATCCAAGCAGTTATGTCTTGGTGCCAATTGTTAATATTCAGAAATTGGGGGCAGCTAGGTGGCACAGTGGATAGAGCACCAATCCTGGAGTCAGGAAGACCTGAGTTCAAATTTGACCTCAGACACTTAATAATTACCTAGCTGTGTGATCTTGGGCAAATTACTTAACCCCACTGTCTTGTGGAAAAAAACCCTAAAAAATAAAGCTCAGAAATTGGCAAACATTCCAAATCAGCTTGATTTATTCTTTTGTTGATTATCTTGACTTAAGGAACTATGAAGAAAATGTTAATAATTAAGTTTTAAATTAAAGTGTTTTTATGGGAACTTTTTTTGGTAAAACTGTTGTTAAACACCTTTACTGGCACACTCTAGATTCAAGTCAAGAAGTATTTATGAAGTATACAGTCTAATAGTTCTGTTACTCTATAAATTTGTTTTAGAAGGGAGAATACAATGAAAAAAACATAGACCCTGATAGCAAGGAAAATTTCTATTCCAATCAGGCAGACAACATGTCAACAACTACACAGATACTAGATACATTCAGAGCAGATGGAAAGTAATCTCAGAAGGCAAGGCATTAGCAAATGAGATCAGGAAATGCTTCTGCTCTTTTCCATTCTGATTTCAGGTTATTCACAGCACTTTGCGGTGCAAACTAGATCATCCCCATGTACTCTATATGCATATTCAATTCAATAAACCTCTGCTGACCTCCCATTATGGGCACAGTACAGGAGTGGGCACTTTCTAGCTTATCTATCAACTTTAGAACATTATAAAGGGATTAATCCCACTGTGTCGTCTCAGAAATAAAACCCTTACTATGCCCCAAATCTACAAACCCATACTCAGTCAAAACCAAAATCTCAAGATAGAATGGTCTGAATTTTCATGTTTGAATTACATAATCCTGGTATACTCCTGAGTAACAGGAGATGGTCCTGGCTTTATTGACCAAAAATAATGATGCTCTCTTAGAATCTTCCTATGAGAACAGCTACTACAAAACTTATAAAATATCTGTATCCTACACAAGCAAAGTACATTAAAGATATCAGATATTTTATTATAAACTAATGCTTCAAAATGCTCCCTACTGGGGCAGCTAGGTGGCATAGTGGATAAAGCACTGGCCCTGGAGTCAGGAATACCTGGGTTCAAATCCGGCCTAAGACACTTAATAATTACCTAGCTGTGTGGCCTTGGACAAGCCACTCAACCCCGTTTGCCTTGCAAAAAAAAATGCTCCCTACCCATATATTTTCCACTGGAGCCTGTGAATGAAAAAAAATTCATCTCTGTCGTTTTGAAATAGTATTAGTTCTTACAGCATTGGAAAAGAAAAGCTGAAACAAAGGAATCCAGGTGGATCTTAAGTGAGTCCTTAACCACAACATATGCTAGTAATGGATATACTAATTATTAATCAAGAATGATTTGTCAAGACACTTAAGATCCTCTAAGTCAAACCTTCAGTCTCCCCTCAAGCTCTAAGTAGCTTTATATACCTCTGAAACAGTATTTAATTTATCTAAAAAGTTCTATTATTGACACTTTCAATTCTGAGTGACCTTTTACCCACTCCCTCCAAAGAGAATAAATTATTGATATTCTATTGATTCTAAGAAACCTAAAGGCAACAAAAGAAAAACAAATCAAAAGGAAGGCAAGGAGAGAAAAAGGAAAGAGAAAAAGAGGGAAAAGAATGAAAAAAAGACAGGGATATAAGAAGAGAATGGAGATGGGATAAGGGGAAGGAAGCACTCTGAAGTTAAGAAAATTAAAGTAAGAAAAGGAGAAAGATGGGAAAAGTAGAGAGCAGAGAGAGAAAAAAGAAAGAATAAAGAGAATTATTAAAATAGATAAGTTAACAAAAAGGACACTCAAAAAAGTGAATTGAGAACTCAAAAGCATGGGCAACTAGAGAGAGCAGTGGATTGAGTACTGATCCTAGAGTCAGGAGGACCTGAGTACAAATTCAGCTTCAAACACTTGATACTTACTAGCTGAGAGACCTTGGTCAAATCACTTAAACTCACCCAAGGGGGGGGGGGGGCAGAGACAGAGAGAGAGAGAGAAGAGGAAGAGTCAGGAGGTCAGACAAAGGAAGATATTTAAATAGAATGCTATATAATTCAATAAAGGTAGACTCATGGAGTTGGAAGGGACCTTAGAGGTTATCTCATCCAATCTTATGAAAGTATGAATCCTCTCTACATTACCCTATGAAATGGCCATCCTGTTGAAACACCATCAGTGATGGGGAGCACAGACACACAAGGCAGCCTGGTTCTCTTTTAAAAGAATTACAATTAGCAAGACTCTTTCCTCTGGTCAAGCAGAGATCTGTCTAAAATCCTAACCACTGTTCCTAGTTCTGTCTCAGTAGCCAAACAGAATATATCACCTCTCTTCCCTATGAGCCAGCATTTGAATTATGAAAAGAAAGCAATTTATGCACTAACATTTCTCCTAAATCTCTTCTACAAGCTAAATATTCCTAGTCTCTTTAACCATTTCCCCCAAAACTTGGTTTCCAGATGCCACCTGCACACTCTGGTTACCTTTTATTATAAATACTCACAAATACATACTATAAATTATATTGTATATAGCATACATTATGATTTAACATAGTTTATAACTGTGTTATATATAGTGTATATAAATATTTATCATGTATTATTATATATAGCATATTTTACATCATTATATTATTTTAAGTTGCCATTCTTGGAACCTGAGACCCAGAAATAAATATTCCAGATAAGGTCTAGCCAGTGGGAGTATCATAACATCCCTCATACTTTAGTCTAGATTTCTATTAATGTAGCTCAAGACCACATTAGCTTTCCCCCCCATTTATCACACTCACCTTACTCAGTTTGTGGTCAACTGAAATTCCCAACTGTTTCCCATATGATCTATAATCCAATAATGACTTGTCAGTAATGTACTTGTGACATTTTTTAAATACATGTTAAATTAAAACATTAAAAGTAAGACTATACAAATCTTTACAGTCTTTCCTTTTTTTCACTTTCAGAGCAGTAAGGAGAAATTTTCTTTCCGCTAGGTCTGTCTACTACTCATCCCTGCAAGTCTTTTACTATGTCTAACTCAGGGGTCTAAATATTTGGTGGGGAATCATGGACTCTTTGGCACCATACTGAAACCTATCAACTGAAATGTGACTTCTTATCAGAATAATGTTTTTAAATGTTTGAAATAAAATATAGAGGATGACAAGGAAACTAATTATATTAGTTTTAAAAAAAGTTCATGGCTCCAGGCTAAGAACCCTATCTCCTTTCTTTTAAAATCTTTCAGGAAAGTTGTGGCTAGGTGGCACAGTGGATAGAGCACTGGTCCTGGAGTCAGGAGTCCCTGGAGTTCAAATCCAGCCTCAGACATTTAATAATTGCCTAGCTGTGTGACCTTGGGCAAGTCACTTAACCTCATTATCTTAAATTTTAAAAAAAAGTTTAAAAAAGTAATAAAATCTTTCAGGAAGAAAGATCATCCAGTTTTTAACCCATTCATTCCGTAATACTATCTTTTTTAAAAAGAATA
Source organism: Macrotis lagotis (assembly GCF_037893015.1). Classification (NCBI taxonomy): domain Eukaryota; kingdom Metazoa; phylum Chordata; class Mammalia; order Peramelemorphia; family Peramelidae; genus Macrotis; species Macrotis lagotis. The sequence continues at coordinate 683,370,869 of NC_133658.1, forward strand.
GTTAAGGAATCTCTTTCAGTAGCCATAGTGTTCTTCAATAGGCTACATCAGTCATTGCTAAAGAATGTGAAGGGGCTTTAATTCGCGGCCCTCGCGAACTTTAGGTCCTTTGGACTCGGCACTGGGCCGGTCCCCGCGTGTTCGCAGGCCGAGAGGGGGACGCCCTGCGAATGCGCCCTCTGGTCCCCCTCCCTCTCGCGTAAAATCCGCCAATAAAAAAAAAAGCTTCCCGAGTTAAAAAAAAAAAAAGAATGTTAAGAATCCTTTGGAAAATAAAGTATCTGGATTTCAGTAGGGAAAATGAATTTAAGAGTTGAATTTCATAATAAGAAACTAGACTCAGCAAACATTTCAGGTTCTGACAGTTACTTATCAGGGGGTGGGAGAGGGGAATACCTCTTTGGGAGGAGGACAAATAGAAATCATATATGAAATTAACAAGTCTTTCATTATGAACATTAGCTGGCTTTAATCATAATATGAAACCATTTATTCACCTATTGTATTTCTAATTGGTATTTAATTGGAGATCTTTAATTTGTTCTTTTTCTAGTTTTTTTTTAGTTGCATACCTAATTCATTGATCTCCTTTTTCTCTATTTTATTCATATAAGCATTTAGAGATATAAAGTATCCCTCAAGCTACCTGGTTGCAACCCATAAATTTTGGTAGGATGTCTCATTGTTATCATTTTCTTGGATTATATCTATATCCATATTTCTATCCATTCATTATTTAAAATTAAGTTAGTTTCCAATTAATTTTTGGTTTATCTTTTCATGACCCTTTTTTACATGTAATTTTTATTGCATCATGATCTGAGAAATGTGCATTTATTATTTCTGCCTTTCTTCATTTGATTCCAAGATTTTTATGCCCCAGTACATGGTCAATTTTGGTATAGACATTCACCTATTGTATATCATATCTTTAAAATCTTTATATGGTTTATCAGTATCATTATTTTACTTGCCGTCTCCAGATTTCAAGATCATCTCTCAAAGAAAAAAATGATTACATCACCTCCAAGCTCCCTTCTAATCATAAAATCCAATGATTCTAATTTTCCTAAATAGGTACAGGAAATAGGGTTTATTCTCATTCTAGAATTTACTGCAGTACTTATTAAAATACTATATACACTGAAGTTAATCAATTTCTTGATGAAGGACAGGGAAATATTAGATGGAAGCTTATTAGTCACATAATTGCAAATGGATAGATCACAAGTTCAGTTGATAAAAAGAAAAGAAATGTGCTTTCTCTATTATTAAGTTTCAGTATCTCCACCTAGGCAAGATTCAAATCACAACCTAAGAAGGAAAAAATCCTTCTTAATATTCAAGTTCTTCTTACATATCATACCATACCAACCTTTAGCAATCCTTTAAAATTTTCAAGGGTAGACAAAGAAATTGCTGTGAAATAGTCATGCCATTATCTGGATATACAGAATTAACATAGAATTAATGTATTAGACTAACTTACTGAGAAATCTGCTGTAAGAACTTTATATAACTAATGGAAGTCAACAACAAACTAATATATATCTCTCATATTTATACTATTATATGTAAGACAGATTAATGAAATCAGTGAAGTGGGTACTCCTTTCAGTGATACCAACAGCTGTCCATCCTGTGACTTCAGATTACTTTAATTTCTAACTCAGTCACCTAAGTTATATTCAGCAAACGAATAAAATACCTTGAAAGGCAGGCAGCCATAGTTCTCTCTTGCTCCTCTCTCCTTCCATTCAAACTCACTCTACTTTAATGGCCCTTCTCTTTTGGGAGCACTGTGTTTTTATTGATCTTTTCCACAGCCAAGAGATGGTGGTTTAGGAGTAACAAAATGCTTAAATACTGCTCACACAGTTTTATTGTCAAATTTCAAATTATTCTTTGTGATAATTGAGATTTCAAGTTTTGAGTAGGATAAAAGGATCACCGATTTCAAGTCAAAAGAGACCTTTGTTCATTTTACAGATATAAACTGAGGCCCATAGAGGTTTAATGACTTACTGTAAGGTCATAAATTTAGGAAGTGGTAGAATCAATATTTAAACTTAGGTCCTCTTACTCCAAAAGTCATGCCCTTTTTCATTGTATTGAAATACCTTAACAAAATAAGTGATAAAGAAAGCCTAAACAAAAATTTCAAGATATTGCTTTATTGGTGGGCATTGTGGTGTTATGGAAAGAAAGTTGACTATGGATCAAGAGTCCTATGGGGCAGCTAGATGGTGCAGTGGATAGAGCACTCACCCAGGAGTCAGGAGTACCTGAGTTCAAATGTGACCTCAGACACTGTGGCACTAGGCAAGCCACTTAACCCCATTGCCTTGCAAAAAACAAAAACAAAAAGAGTCCTAGGTTCAAATTCGACCTGTACAATTTCTGTGACCCTGAGCAAGTTACTTAATTTTTGTTTTCCTTAGTTTCCTCAATTGAGGAATATTGTAAAGGCACTTAGTGCAATAGTCCCTGGTCCATGACAGCTGCTTATTAAATGTGTGGTTCCTTCCTTTTTCAGCCTGAGAGGTCTCAGAACAGAATGGACAATTGGAGACAAAGTAAGACTATTTTCAAGTTTGTCTCAAAGTGACATTTTCATAATATCTTGCCAATGTCTAGTAATAGGCATGTGACTGACTTGCCCTATGATTTTTCTGATCTGTTTTAGGAAAAATGATTCATGAAGAGGTGAACAGAGCAGTTTCTGGTGATCTTCAACTGAAGGTTAGAGAAGTCACAAAGGAGGTTAGAGAAATGCTCTGTGCTTTTTTGGTAGCCTCTTTTGTCTTGTGACTTAATTTCTTACTGCTATTTTTTTTCTAAGAATTGTTTCAACTCCAGAAAGAGGAGAATAAGTGGCTATTTTGACTAGAACCAGACACAGAAGTCTCTATATAAACGTGTTCAGTTTATTTACCTTTAAGTGCTTTACCATATTACAATAAATTATGGAATCATAGCATGTGAAATCTATTCAATCTATTGAATAGAATAAAGAATTAACTGAGAAAGAACCAGGTATGAGGTGGGAGCTCTAAAGTGGCTATAGATAATAAATTTCATGATTTTATTTATCCAGCAATATTCCTGATTGAGACTTGGATAACGAGGGAGAGGTTAATTAAAGTACTTTTGGTCCTGCTATCCAGGAAAGTATAGAAATGGAGGGAACAGCCAAGACACTTGCAGACTGCTTCCTTGTCATTGGGCATCTTGGGAAATGGCTAACTTTGATAGGTGTTAGAGAAAATTGGCAAGGTTTGAACTGTGTAACACTTGTAGAGGTAATTCAGATAGAGAGATAATTCAAATGCTAACTCCCTAGCTGGATAAATAACACATAGACACCCTTTGTATTGTTTTGTTTTTCCTTTGGGCTGGAGGCAGGAAATGGCTAAATTCTAGACTTTTTTTTTGGAAACAAAGACACTGAGTAACCACAGTCAAGTCCTCTAGCCTCTCCTTGCCCCAAGGCAATTCAAAGAAAGCATCAAGAAGAAAAGATCTACACCAGGAGGTCTCTAGAGGGATGAAATCTCAAACAAAAAAAAATTGGGAAACAACTGGCATCTATTAGAAAATTAGTCAAAAGTCAAACATCTGTCAATGTATGCTCTAGACTAGGCATATACAGCAGAGTAGTAATACCAGGGAAAAATATGGAGAGGTTAAAGCTGGGTGGAGATCAAACCAACATTTATTATGGAATTCTAATCCATCCTCTAGACACATTTAAATAACACCTTCATGAATTTGACTAGACTTTCCTGGAAACATGGCTATACATCAGATCATTTAAAAAAAATAAAAGATCTCAGGATCAGATTCCTCTCTTTTTACTTTCTTTTGGATCCTTTTAATCTGACTTCAGAATTCAGTGGAGTAATATTCTTCAACTGAAACAAATTTACAAAATTATCAACTGCCACATCTGATAAAGATCCCAAACTTTATTCTTGATCCCTCTGAAACTGGTGACCACAATCCTCTTTTAAAAACTTTCTCCTGGATCAAAGCAATCCATAGTCATATGAAAAACTGCTCTAAATCATTACTTATTAGAGAAATGCAAATTAAAGCTTCTCTAAGATACCACCTCACACCTCTCAGACTGGCCAATATGATCAGAAAGGATAATGATCATTGTTGGAAGGGTTGTGGGAAATCTGGGACAGTATTACATTGTTGGTGGAGCCATGAACTCATCCAACCTTTCTGGAGAGAAATTTGGAACTATGTCCAAAGGGCAACAAAAATGTGCATACCCTTTGATCCAGCAATACCACTACTGGGTCTATACCCTGAAGAGATGATGAAAAAGCGTAAAAATATCACTTGTACAAAAATATTCATAGCAGCCCTGTTTATGGTGGCAAAGAATTGGGAATCAAATAAATGTCCTTCAATTGGGGAATGGCTTAGCAAACTGTGGTATATGTATGTCATGGAACACTATTGTTCTATCAGAAACCAGGAGGGATGGGAATTCAAGGAAGCCTGGAGGGATTTGCATGAACTGATGCTGAGTGAGATGAGCAGAACCAGAAAAACACTGTACACCCTAATAGCAACATGGGGGCAATGATCAACTTTGATGGACTCACTCATTTCATCAGTGCAACAATCAGGGTCAATTCTGGGCTGTCTGCAATGGAGAATACCATCTATAACCAGATAAAAAACCATGGAGTTTGTTCAAGGACTATTTCCTTTAATTTTGGGAAGAAAAAACTGATATCTTATTGTCTGACCTTGTTATCTCTTATACTTTATGTTTCTTCCTTAAGGATATGATTTCTCTCTCATCACACTCAATTTGGATCAATGTATAACATGGAAACCATGTAAAGACTGACAAATTGCCTTCTGTGGGGGGGGGTAGGGGGAGGGAAGATTAGAGGAAAAATTGTAAAACGCAAAATAAGTAAAATTTTTAATGGATTGAAAAAACCTTTCTTCCTCTCTATCTACTCTTGATAACTCTTGGTAATCTCACCACCTCCCATGGCCTTAGTTGGCATTTCTATATTGTCAACTCTCCAATCTATATATCCATCTTGGACTCTCTCCTAAGCTCCAGTCACTCAACACAAACTGAACATTTTAAACTAGATGAGATGATCTATAGGCATCCAAATTTCAACATGTTCAAAACAACTCATTTTCAAAGTCAGTCACTGTCCAAATTTTCCTATTTCTGTTGAAGGCACCATCAAACATGAATCACTCAGGTTTTCAACATTGGTGTTATTCTCAACTCCTCCTTTCGCTTTCACAAAATATTCTCAATAGTCTGCCAAATCTTATCATTTCTACCTCATTAAAACTTCTTATACATTTGCCCCTTTCTCTCCACTTACACAGTCACAACCCTAATCAATCCTCCTATTGTCTCTCATGAATTAAATCAAGTCTCCTAATTGTTTGGCTATATCAAACCTATCCCTATTCCAAGTCATCTCCTAAATAGCTGCCAAGTGATTTTTTCTTATTACATATTCAACACTTTATTTATTTATTTATTTATTTTTCTGGCTACATGCAATGGTAGTTTTCAACCTTTCTTTTGGCTAGGTTTTGAGTTTCATATTTTTCTCCCTCCCCTCCCCCTGCAGAAAATAATCTAATAAAAGTTATACATGTATAACCATGCTAAACATAGACCCAAAATAATCATGCAGTAAAAGAAGAATCAAATCAAAATGGGGGGGAAAACATTAGGGAGGAAAAAATACATAAGACAACATTTAAAAATTGAAGATAGCAAGCTGTGGTCTTCATTTAAATTCTATATATGGATATGGATAGTTTTTTCCATCACAGTCTTAGGATTGTCTTTGATTGTTGTGCTACTGAAGTCCATCACAGATGAACATCACCCAGTACTGCTGTTAGTGTGTACAATGTTCTTCTGGTTGGTTCTGCTCACTTCACAATAGTTTATGCAAGTCTTTCCAAGCCATTCTTAAGTCCTGTCCCTCATGATTTCTTACAGGACAATACTACTCCATTACATTTATAGACCACAATTTGTTCAACCATTCCCCAGTTGATGGGCATCCCTCAATTTCCCATTCCTTGCCACTACAAAAATAGCTGCTATAAATACTTTTGTACATATGAGGTTTTTTTTTTACCTTTTTTGTGGTCTCCTTGGGATACTGATCTAGTAGTGGTATTGCCAGATCACAGTTTTATGATCCTTTGGACACAATTCAAAATTGTTCTACAGACCAGTTCACAACTCCACTAACAATGCAGTTTTTCCTCATCTCCTCCAACACTGGTCATTTTCCTTGTTGGTCATATTGGCTAATCTGATAGATGTGAGGTGGTATCTCAGAGTTCTTTTAATTTACATTTTTCTAATCAATAATAATTTAGAGTTTTTTCATATGATCATAGATAACTTTAATTTCTTCATCTGAGAATTACCTTTTCATATCCTTTGACCATTTATTAATTGAAGATCCCTATTACTTTTTAGATTAACTATAAAACCCTAAGTCTGGCTTTTAAAGTCCTTCACAACATAGTCCAATCTTTCCAGCCTTATTACATATTACTCTCCTTTAATTGGAATGAGTCCAGATAAAATGTTCTATTATTAATCTTCACATATGCTTTTGCATGAGTTGTTACCCAGGAAACTCCCTCGTTACCTCTGTCCCTTAGAATCCCTAACTTCCTTCAAAACTTAGACAAAGGCTACCTTCTTCATTAAACTTTTACTGAAACCTTCAGTTACTTGTGCCTTCTCCGCTAATCTAACATGGAACTATTCTGCATACCTATAAACAGACATGCTGTCTCTCCTAGCTAATTGTAACTTCTTCAAGGTTGACTTTTTATAGCATAGTAGATCCATTGTAATCATGCAGTAAAAGATGAATCAAATCACAATGGAGGAAAAAACCATTAGAGAGAAAAAAACATAATACATAAGACAACTTAGTAGTCGTGCAATAAGTAGATGGAGCCCTGGACTTCAAATCAGGAAGACACATTTTAGTGAGTTCAAATCTGGCCACAGACACTTAGTAGCTATGTGACCCTGGGTAAGTCACTTAACTCTGTTGGCTGCAGTTTCCTCATCTATAAAAATGAGATGGAGAGGGAAATGGCAAATCACTCTAGTATCTCTGCTAAAAAAAAACAACCCAAATGTGTTCATGACCAAAACATGACTAAAACAACTGAACAACAACAAATATATTAATAGTAAATATTATGGACATGTTTTATTCATAGAATTTGGACCTAAAATTAATAAGCCTTGAAGAATCATATAAAGCTTTTACTAGATAATAAAAATTAGAATGTTCATTACTTATGTCCAAGTGCAATTGCTAAAGTAGTTTTCTCAGTGCCTGAAAACAGCATGTTCCCATTTACTCTTAAATAGGCTAAGCATTTTCCTTCTTTATGACATTCATTTGCATAGCTGGCTCTTCTCACCCCTGACTACATGCCAAAATAGGGAAAAGATAAACTAACTTAGTGTCCAAGCTACTGGGGTCCAGATATATGGCTCTTTCTTGAATGAGAAAATAAGTGAGTTTGCTTTAAATTATGATATAGGCTGAAAAATATTTACAAATGGTGCCATAATATATCCAAGACATTGTTTCTTAACTATGCTGTGAACAACGAAATAAACAGTTTTGACCCAGTCCAAAATTATAGATAAGTAAATCTATTATCTCATAGTTCAATATATCTATCCATGTCTGTTTGTAGATATATATATGACTATATGCAAAATAATGAATTAGAAGTACTAAAAAAAAAAAAGTAGCATGAACTTAAATGAGAATCAAATATAAACAATTAGTAAAGTTCATGGAGCACCAACTTGTGATCAACATTACTAGTGAAAGAAACCAACATTACATCTATAATGTGAAAGCATTTCAATAAAATATATAGATCCTATTGCAATAGAAAGCATGACTTTCTTTTTTTAGAACAATTTTTAGAACAATTCATTTCCCCCTCCTTGCTTTTTTTTAGCAGCTCAGCTGCCGTCAAGTATAGTTATCATTTCAAATCCAGCCCTCTAAAATGTCTGTCCCTGTCATAGCCCCTTATTCAACTACTTCAGGGAAATATGCATACCTACTGTCTCCAGCTTTTCTCTTTTTTTCCTCTAATGCTCTCTTTTACCTCAGTTAACTTTTGGGGCTCCAACCCAAAACCATAATTTGCACTAGTGGTTGGATTGATTGTGTTTGCATGTTTCTTTGAAGAAGTTTGTGTGCCCTTTTGTGCTTCAAGCTAGCCAGAAAAAGTGTTTGGAAAATTCTTATGGATGAATTAGAATCCATCAATAAATATTTATTAGGCACCTACTTTGTACCAGAGCTTTGGTGTATTTTTTTCTGCAAAAGAAAATTGGTATCAGATTGAAAATCTGAGTCTAGTTTACTAAATTTCAAAAATTGTTTATAGGATTATGATTCATAGGATCTCACCTACAGTACAACTTTGGATCAAGGATAGACAAAATGGCATGAGTCAGTAGAATGCTTACTATGGAGTCTCCCCTCCCTGTAGTATAGAAATTAATTCACAGTTAAATATAGATGGGTTTGACTTATGGTTATTGTTCTGACCTAAGGATATGGGGATACTTGTGATGATGAATAGTGTGAAAAGAAATAAAAGTCTGATTCTTAGTATATTTGCATGTAGGATCGGGGATAAATTTAATTTAACTCAATAAAACTTAAGTACTTGTTATGGTAAACATGCACACAACATCTGCAAACTCAAAAGTTTTCCTTGTGTTTATTATTTTCATTCCACTATATATTCTCCCTTGGATAACCTAGTAATAAGGAATGGTTCTATGATATTTTATGGGATTTAGACAAGAAAGAAAAGTAAAAGATCCTTATTTTATCCTTTATCTCAGGCTAAACTGGGCTCAGGAGAAAGTCAGAGAATGCAGGTGGCTGGAAGGACACACCAGTGAGTGGGGCAAACTGACCCTATGGTAACTTTCATGTAAGGAAGACATAATTATGACACAAGATCACTAGGCAGAATCTGCAAGAGGTACTAGACAGCTCTTACTCCCTTCTCTGTGAGGCATTAGGGTGTTGAAAAGTTCAAAGTCATATTGCTCCACAGACCAATTATCACTCTGCAAAAGATGTCAGTGAAAGTTGAAAGAATTATCCAACCCTTAAATAATATTCCAGTCCTGCCTCACTGATTCCTGGGTGAAATCACATGTAAACCTGTCTAACCTGTCTATCAGAACATGTTCTGATGTTTACAATGTCTTTTGTATGAAATGACTTTTGGCAGTCTCACCTCCAAAAGTGCATGGATAGATGTTCCTCATAGAATTTTTTTTGATGAACAGTTAGTAGTACATAGTATTTCAAAAGTAATTATAGTCTTTAAAGCTAGTAATTCTATTATTGAGAATATGCCTAGAGAGTGTTATGAGGAATATTCAAAGATATCAAATACAAAGCATAAATTAGTACTCTTTGTTGTTGAAAAAATTAACAATCACATGTCCATGCTTTGGGAAACAAATGAACAAATTTTTGTATCAATGTAATGGGAGTATAATTAAGATGGGGAAGTATGAGGAATATAAAGATCTGGAAAGCTTTCTGAAATAATGGAAAGTGAAGAAAACAGAATGAGAAAGAGTAGAGAACATCCTCTATTTAAGAAAACACTTTTTGAACTGTTTCTTCTTCAGTGTCACACAGGGGGTGCTGGGGAATAAAGGGGAAAAAAAGCTAAAAAATCCTGACCCTTCAGAAGTTGCTGGTGCAGCACTAGATAAGATGCCCAGTAATGAGTAAATGCAAAATTTATACAATGGAAATTCAGAGTAGTTTCCGAGAGAGATAGGCTTCTTATAAAACTGAGCCTTTAAAAAGTTTGAAGGGGTATAGGAATTCCAAGAAGTTGACCTGAAGATTGCAGTAACTACAATGATATAAAAGGAAAAATGTGTTTATATATGTAAAGAAATGAAAAGACAGGGCAGTGTAACCTAAACAAATGACTTCACTTCTTTCTGCCAGAGTTTCTTCATCTGTAAAATGTGAACAATATCATCTCCTTCACAGCTTTGTGATATGTACATTTGTATTTACACATATATGTTTATATACATCTATACATATAGCTATAACAAGAAAATTGAACAACACAACAGTGACAAATTATAAACATTTTATGTGATGAAATTCATATTTAATTTTGCTCAAATTTATAATAATAGGTCATTAAAATAGCTTTATACTGGGAATGCTAGAGACTCTAGACTCTAGAGGCAACTAGGTAGACCAGTGAATTTGGGTCAGGAGTCAAGAAAACCTGAATTTGAATTGTGTCTGAAGACACTAGCTAGAAGATCTTGGGCAAGCCATTTAGCCTCTGTCTTAGTTTTCCTTAACTGTAAGATGGGGATAATAATAATACTTACATCCAAGATTTGTAAAGTTATTAGCACATTGCAGGTGTATAAAAAAGGCTTATTTCTTTCCTTCTAATACCTCTTTACCAATTTTAAATCATCACCTTACTTATATGGTCAACTCTGGGGGTCCCAAAATAGTTTGGGTGGGGTAAAGCAGGGATGTTTACCTAGACGGAACTGTTTCCCACACCACCCCCCTATTGCCATGATGGCTGTTTTAAATCAAAAGTTTTAATAAATTAACTCACACACAAAAAACACTAAATCAAGAGATGTCAATTTTTGTGCTAAAGCATGGGACTTTATGAAACTTTTGAAAAATGTCATGTCGGGTTTGGAGGTTGATGAAAGAGGACCTGTTTGCTATTGAGTTTTCCTTTTATGAGGTGGGGGACAGAGGGCTACATTTGGAGTCAGAGGTCTTCAGTTTCAAACCCCAGTTCTCTTTCTGCTACTCCATGCTATCCAGAGTAAGAGAATGAGACTGCAACATGGTGGAGCAGGGCAGTAGTGGGAGGGGTGTTTTTGTGTTAATGTACTAGGACAATGGATGAAAAGAAAGAAAAAAACTGTCCCAACCTATAAAGAATTCACATTCTGTGATGAAACACTATTGCTCTATAAGAAATCATGAGGGATGGAACTTCAGAATAGCCTGGAAAGACTTGCATGAACTGATGTTGAGTGAAATGAGCAGAACCAGAAAAACATCAATGCATATTAATAGTAACATTGGGTGATGATCAACTATGGTGGAATTGTTTCCTTAAGCAGTTCTAAATCAAAGACAATTCTTTTTTTGTCTTTTGGGGCAATAGGATTAAGTGACAAGTCCAAGGTCACACAGCTAGGTAACTATTAAGTGTCTGCAGCCTCATTTGAACTCAGGTCCTCTTGACTCCAGGTCCAGCACTCTATCTACTGGTTGTCCCATCACAGACAATTCCAAAAGACTTGTGATGGAAAATCCCATTCATATCCAGAGAAGGAACTGTGGAGTTCAAATGCAGACCAAAGTTTACTATCTTCAGTTTTTAAAAGTTGTCTTATATATTTTTTCTCTCTAATTTTTTTTCACTCTTTTGATTTGATTCTTCTTTACATGTGTATTTGATTTGATTCTTCTTTACATGTGTAACCTATATCGGACTGCATTCTATCTGGGTGGAGGGGGTGGGAAAGGAGGGTGGGAAAAAAATATAAAACTCAAAATGATCATTGAAAACTACCACTGCATGTCATTGAAAAAATAAACAAAATTAAAAAAAATAGAATTCAAGGGTAGCTAGGGTGGCACAGTGGATGGAGCACCAGCCCTGGAGTCAGGAGTACTTGAGTTCAAATCCAGCTTCAGACACTTAATATTACCTAGCTGTGTGGCCTTGGGTAAGCCACTTAACCCCATTGCCTTGCAAAAAAAACTAAAAAAAAAAAAAGAATTCACTTCTAATGAAGAAAGACAAGGCAAATGTATGACCATCAGCCAGACCCCCTTATTTGTCTGAACCTGATTTCTTCATCTGCAAGATGAGACAGACTAGAGGACTCAATTTAATTTCACAGTCATTTATTAACTGCCCATCATGTCCAAGGTACATTAGTCACACCCCAAGGAGAGTTTTAAGCTCCCAAATTTTATGATAACACAGTTTGCAAATAAGTGCAGGTCAATATCTCTAACCTTTCATTTATTTATCTGTAAAAAATAACAACTAAAAATCACATGGCTCTGGTCTAACTATAAAATATGGGGAATTTATATTACTTAAAAATATTCTTAGAAAAAGGTCTGCTTTCTGTGGGGGGGGGGAGTAAGATTGGGGGAAAAATTGTAAAACTCAAAAACTCAAATAAAATCTTTCTGTCGAGACTCATATTACTCCCACTTCAGAATATTATTTAGAATACTAGGTAAAGAAATAATCTAACAAAGGTAGATGAATTTATATATTTAGGTTTAATTCTACCTATTGAAAGGAAAGTAATGTTTAGATTAGAAGTTGAAAATTCTTTTTATCAAATTAGAAAGTCATCTTTAGTCATTTTCACTACTGCCTAAGAGGAAAGGATTTGGAAAGTGAATGTTATGTGGAAAGGATTAGCTAGGAAGTGATTCTGACTAAAAGATGGTACATTATATAATGAAATAAAAGTAAAGTTATGAAAAAGTATGTGCTGACAGTTAAGAACCAGGGCAGAGAAGTGATGCCATAATACTTGATTGAACAACCAAAGTTGAAGGACTGTAATGGGCGAAAATATCTTGCTAAATCTAATTCACAGAAATTTGATTATATTTATTTATATTGTGCCCTCCATAAATGAAAGATTGGAATGATTGAGCAAGGACTTATTTATGTTTTATCTTGGTTTGTTTTTAAAGTCTATATTCCCTGTATAGTAATTTGGTTCATACTAGGGACTTAATAAGCATTTATAAATTCAGTGCTGGCATATAGATTGAGTTCTTGTATTCAATTGAACAAACATTTATTATGTGCATATCATTAGTTGAGGGCAATGTTCTAGGTGCTGGTGCTGTACATGAAAAGTTACTAACCTTAGTAGGGCGCCACTGAAGCTATTTTTTGAATTGGGAGGACATAGTCTGATCCATCTTTAAGGAAAATCAATTTGGCAACTCTGTAGATGATGAATTGTAAAGGACAGAGTTTGAAAGCAGAGAGAGATCAATTAAATGTTTCAGAGCCTGAGATTTAAAGGTTTCTTGAATTTTAGTTACTTTCTCATAGGAATCATTCTACTCATAACTTTGAAAAACAAAATTTTAAGAGATGGTAACCTTAAGAAACTTCACCCTATTTTCATCCTTCCATAGCTAAAAAGTAACTGCTTCCTAAGTGTACTAAATGATCATGCTAATTGAAACTAATCAAACACTCAGCTCTGCTGTCTAGTGGTTCAATGGGCTTAAGAGGATCAGAGAAACAATTCTAGAAACATGCAAAGAAATCTTGTCTATTAATGAATTTCTGATATGCAAGAAAGAAAATTTTCAGTGCTTTAACAAATGACTGTATGGAGAATTTAATTTATTCAAATGATTTATCAATAAATGTGCTCATTTAAACCCTATATCTATGATGTTGGGTGTCTTTTGAAATATCAGAAAATTTGAGGGTCTCTCTTGCCCCCCCATTTTTTATAAACTTTTCATTCGATTAGAAAAGACTCTTTCCATGTCGAATAGAACACTAAGGATGGATTCATAGAAATATAAAGCAAGAGTTTGAAGAGACCTCAGAGATCATCTATCCAACGTTATCATTTCCCAAAGAGGAAACTGAGATACAAAGACATGCCCAAGGTTATCCAGAAGATATCAGAAAATATTTGAACCCAGGTCTTGTCATGTCAGACTCAGTGTCTTTGCACTGTATCTTGATGCTACTCCTGTGAAATAGTAAAACATTATCCTTTCAAAGAAAAAGGAATAGGGATCAAGATGGCAGGTGACAAAAATATAGTACCACACATCTTACAGGCACTGTGGTCTAGTAGAAAAAAAGCCTTGTCAGATATAGCATTATTATGACCATCTGATTCAGCATAACCACTACTAGGGCCTATATCCCAAAAAGACCCCCCAAGGGGGGGGGGGGGGAGAGACACACATGAACAAAAGTCAGAAATACATTCTTGTCAACTCAGACACAAACTAGCTGGCTAGTTCATTGTTCTCATCCTCACTATGCACAACTATTAAATGGTCATAATAATGCTATATCTGACAAGGCTTTGTAAGCACAATATTCCATTATCTTCCTTAACTGCTAATCCAATGCTACTTTAAAAGATGAAACCTAAAGGGCTTAAACTAGATAGACCTTCACAGTGTTAAGTCATATAACTATTTTATTTCTAATGTCTTTCTTCTGGTTATCTTTGAAAAGATTAAGTATGGGGTGAGGGAGATTTAGAGGACTAGGGAGTGTCCAGATTAATTTTAGAATTATGAATTTTTAATGGAAATATGAATGTTTACCTATAATGCAGCCAGTATAATTATCTCAACAGATAAATATTTCAACCTTTAAATATGTAACAGAAGAGGCAGCTAGGTGGTACAGTGGACAGAGCACCAGCCCTGGAGTCAGAAGTACCTGAGCACAAACACAGCCTTAGACACTTAATACTTACTTAGCTGTGTGATCTTTGGCAAGTCACTTAACCCCATTGCCTTGCAAAAATCAAAAATAAATATGTCACAGAGGCTAATATGAAAAATGCTCCAAATCATTATTGATTAGAGAAATGCAAATTAAAACAACTCTGAGGTACCACTTCATACCTCTTAGAGTAGTTAAAATAGAAGAAAAGGCAATGTTGGAGAAAAACTAGTTGGGAAAACTGATGCATTGTTGATGGAGTTGTGAACTGATACAAACATTCTGGAGAGTAATTTGGAACTGTTCCCAAGGGAAATAAAATTGTGCATACCCTTTGATTCAGCATAACCACTACTAGGGCCTACACATCCCAAAAAGACCCCCAAGGCGGGGGGGGGGGGAAGACCCACATGAACAAAATTATTCATTGCAGCTAATTGCAAATGAGCAGATGCCATTCCATTGGGGAATGACTGAACAAATTATAGTAAATGAATGTAATGTTGTTCTGTATGTGACCCAATTTTAGAAAAACCTGGGAAGACTTGCATGAACTGATGCTGGGTGAAGTGAGTAGAACTAGAGAACACTATACACATGAACAGCAGCATTCTGAGATGATCAGTTATGATAGACTCAACTCCTCCCAGCAGTTAAGCAATTAAGGACAATCCTGAAAGAATGTTATCTAGAGGAAGAAAAAAAAATTATAGTCTAAATACAGAACAAAGCGTATTATGTCCTCTTTTTAAAATCTTTTGTTTCTTTCCCTCTCATTTTTTCCCCTCCTTATAAGCGTTTCTAATTCTTCTTTCACAACATGACTTATATGGGAAATAATTTTTTTTGCAAGGCAATAAGATTAAGTGACTTACCGAAGGTCACACAGCTAGGTAAGCATTATGTGTCTGATGCCAGATTTTTAACTCAGGCCCTCCTGCCCTAGCATCTAGGTGGTGTAGTGGATAGAGCAGTGGCTTTGTATTCAAGAGGACAGGAGTTAAAATCCTAACTTAGACACTTTACTCTTACTAGTTGTGTGACCTTGGCCAAGTCATTTAACCCTGATTGCCTTATATTCAGGACCATCTCCAGTCATCCTGATTCATATCTGGTCATTGAACCCAGATGGCTCTGGAAGAGAAAGTGAGGCTGACTTAGCATAGTATCTGCCTCACTCAAATCTAATTCACGTTCTTATCATGGCATCACTTCCCTGATGTCATGGTCTTCTTCAAAAATGAAGAACAAATATTAATATGGAACTATCTTAAACATGATTATACATATACAACCTATATCATATTGCTGCCATGGGTAAGGGAGGGTGGTAGAAAAATGTGGAAACTAAAAGCCAGTAAAAGGATGAATGGTGAAAACTATCTTTGCATGTAATTGAAAAAATAAAATAAAAGCTGAACAAAAAAAAAGAACTCACTAAAGCTCAACATTGTTCACTAAGGCATAACCATGAATGTAAGGCAATTTTCACAGTCAATAAGCCAGGACAGCATGCTGCCATGCAAATACAATGACTGTGAGCCATGACTTCAAGTCAACCATGAGCCTATGCCTCAGCAAGTACTTCAAAAAATCCATCAGAATATCATAATAATAAAGAGTAGCATTTACCGAGCTTCCCTTGAATAGAACAGCAGCCATGTATGTATACAGATAAAAATCACCATCAGTTAAGACATCTGCAGCTTTTTAGATACAGTGAGAGACATAGGGTCAGGAAGATCTAAGTTCCAATTTTGCCTCAGGTGCTTAATAACTGTGAAGCCTAGGGAAAATTGTTTAATCTCTTTCACCTTAAGTTTCATCATGTGTAAAACTGAAATAATAATGTTCTACTTAGAGAGAAAGCATGGTATAACCCCTTTAGAATAGGCCTGGAAGCCAGAAAGGACTGGTTCCAAATTTTGCCTCTGGCAGTGAGACTCTGGGCAAATCAGGGCCAGTGGAGTAAAATTAAAGAGATCCCAGAGGCCCCACTATAACTTAGAAAACCACAGATTGTTGGAGGGGGCATAGAAAAAAATGGAACACTAATATTCTGTGAACTAATCAAACCATTTTGGAAAACAGTTTGGAATATACTAAAATACAATGTATTATATTAAATTTATTATATCATATCATGTTATTTATAACATGGATATCCTTTGACCCAGCAATACAACAATTTCCCCAGGGAATCTGTCAGGGGGAAGGAAAAGAAATTATATGGTCTAAAACATTACCGCAGCTCTTTTTGTGGTAGCAAAATCCTGGAAATTGAGGGGATGCTCATCATTTGGGGAAATGCCTAAACATATTGTGGTTATGATTGTGCTGGAATACTACTGTACCAAAAGAAATATTTGATTTTAGAAAATGGGAAAAGTTGCAGAAATAATGAATAGTGAAATAAGAACGTAGAGAACACTGTAAACAGTAAGAGCAATATTATCTGAAGAAAAATTGTGAATGACTAAGTTATTTTGAGTACAATTATCACTTAGACAAAACCCCACAGTCTGAAAAATCCACATAAAATTTTTGGGCCCTCCCTTCATACTCGAGAAGTCTGAACTTTTTTTTAAATGGGGTATTTATAGTATTTTATTGTAAAATTTGGATTAAGTATTTGGTCATAGGCTTTGAATCATCTGCTGGTCTTCAAGTGTTCTCTATGGCTTTTGCAAAACCCCTTAAATTTCCATTTAATTTCTTAACACTAATTAGTACTGGCATATCACAATGGGGAAAGTTGAGAGTGGAAGGGATAACTGTATTTATAAATGTTCAAATCAACTACAAAGGATCTATGAAGAAAGATGCTATTTACCTCCAGAGAAAGAACAGATAAATAGAATATATAGAATAGTTTTAGTAAATATATTTTTATATTATATATATAATACATATATATAAAGATATACATACACATATATCTGTATTCAAAGGTGACCTTCTCTATTGCTAGCTGGGGAGGAAGGAAAAAAGTACACAGCAAAGAATAAAAACTCAGAAGGAAGTACAGAGAAACAGGATCACTTTGAAAATGATTTGTAGTATTAATACATATTTTAAAAAACTGTGAAATGAAGATTCAAGGTTTCATATTGAATCCTGTCTTTGTATTGTATTTGTAAATGAAAATTTTTTAAAAGAAAATCACACATCAACACTGTCATATTGTTTTTAAACTGGTTCTCACCAGTATACATAATTTGCTCAACTATACTAATGAAAACATAAATCCAAAAATAAAACTCCACCCCTAATACAATCCCATAGGACTGATGTAAGGTTCTGATAAGTGTTTTGCAAATCAAAGTGTCACTACTACTACTACTACTACAACTACTCTTATAGAGTGGGTATAGTTCAGTTGGAATGGCAAGGCATAATGGTCTTTTTCAAACTAACTTAAAAATGAATAGCAGAAAGTATGCATTGATAGATATTATTTGCACAAGACAAAAAAAGTCTTTCGATACCTGAAAAACCTTCTTTCAAAGGAGTACCAGCCTTCCCATGGTTTCTCTGGCCACTTTTCATTCTGGGATGACTATGGGAATTCTAATTTAGCTCAGAACATGGAGTGCCTGCAGTTCTTTTAGGCAGAGAGCTAACATTGACTTCACACTGCATAACTTAGTCTGTTTACTCTTTGAATATTTTAAAAGTTTTAAACTAAACTTTTAATTATACATCCAGCCAAATCAGTATTTGGGGCTAAACTCAAGGTGGCTGAACATCAGCTTTAGTTCCTCTTAAAATAAGAAGAAATCATATTGGAAGCAGCAATAAAACACAAACCTAAAATCATAAGTCACAGCAGGGGATTTAATGAATTTCTAAGGAATTCTTTAGACTTTCCAGTATAGGGAAAATAGTTGCTGGAATTCAGAAGACTATGAACTGGAACTAAACTCAGATAACTAACTCCTCCTTTAAACACTTCAGATAAAGGCAAAGTATTTGGACACCAACCTGGATGCTCTTATAAACCTAAGGGTTTACAGATTACTCTGCTATGGAAGGCAACCCACCTACATTCACAAAATAACTAAATGAGCTAGTGATTTCCTGTTGCCAGTACACTCATCAAAACTGTAAAAACACTGGCATTACTAGAAATCTGACTCAGAAAGCTTGTGAATGACACACAACACTCAAAGAAGAGGAAGAAAGAGCTGGCAGAAACTTGTGATTTGTGGTCAGTCAGTAGAAACAAAGTGTCAGAAAGAGAATTTTGGTTACATTCATTTAAAGAATTACTGCCTTTTTAAATTTTTTTTTTTTTTTTTTTGCAAGGCTACAGAGTTAAGTGGCTTGCCCAAGGCCACAGAGGTAATTAAGTGTCTGAGGCTACATTTGAACTCAGGTACTCCTGACTCCAGATCTGGTGCTCTATCCATTTAGCCACCTAGCTGCCGCAGAGTTACTGCTTTATAAGAGAACTGTTGCAGCATTTGGCTCCTGGGAAGATTTGGAAGGAAATCAATGAGCTCAAGAACACAAAGATGATCAAGAATTTAGTACTTATAATTTACATTTTACCTGTCCACCAGAAACATGATTTCTGGACATATTATGAAAGTACAGATACCACAAAATTGCCCCATTAATCACTATCAAAATTCTTGGATATACTATGCTGCCAGTGGTCTAGTAATTATATTGTTTTTATGGAACTATCTGTCCTTAGTGACAGTATTTGTTTTGGAATATTGAAACCTATTAATTCTATTACACAAGGAATGACTATAATCATTTGACCCTGAGCCTCTGACTTGAGTCTGCTCAGAAAATCGAAGGAAAGACTTCTTGTCCACAATTTTAAGAAAAGTTTCCTACAAAGAGAAGAGGATTTAGTATCTGCTAAGGGAGCCTTATTGTAAGGATTCTTTTTTTTTTTAAGGTTTTTACAAGGCAAATGTGTTAAAGTGTCTTGCCCAAGACCACGCAGCTAGGTAATTATTAAGTGTGTGAGGCTGGCTTTGAACTCAGGTACTCCTGACTTCAGGGACAGTGCTCTATCTACTGTGCCACCTAGCCACCCCATAGGGATTCTTAATCTGAGGGCCACAGACCACCTAATAGTACATTTGAGGGGTATTAAGAACCTGAATGGCAAAAAATACTGACATCTTTAATTTTCAGTAATCTCTAACTAAACTTGAGTATTTTACTGAATTACATAAAACCATTATTCTGAGGAGTCCACAGACTTCCCCAGAATACCAAGGAGGTTCATGACATATACATTGTTAAGCCTCTGCTGTATTATAAAGGTTTTGCTAAAAGGTTTACTAAAAGCAGAAAATAAAGATCTCTCTTTGGATCCCACATGTATTTTTTTGAGAGGCAGAGTATTCTCATGGATATTATTGAACTTGCAATTAAGAAAATATGGGGACAGCTAGGTGGCTCAGGGAATAGAGCACCTGCCCTGAAGTCAGGAGAAACTGAGTTCAAATCCTGTCCTAGACACTTAATAACTGCCTAGCTGTGTGACCTTGGGCAAATCACTTAACCCTTAACCCTTAAATTTAAAAAAATTAAAGATAGAAGAGAAAATATGGGAGGTAAAGTCAAGGAAACCTGGGGTCAAGTCTGGCATTTTTACCCTTAATAGTTGTGTGATGTTGGGCAGGTCACTTGATGTCTCAGTCAACTCCCAAAATTTGTAACTTGCTGGAGGGATTTCCTTACTTGAGTATAGGTTTTATTCTTTAACTTTGGTAGAAGAGAGTGTTTCCAAACTTTTCTCCCTCCTCGTCACTAACACCTGGCTTTCCAGGGTTCCTTCAAGTCCCAGTTGAAGTGCCACCTATAAAATGCCTTTCTAGCACTAAATATGCCTTCTCTTTGAAATTAACCCCATTTTTTTCTTATATCTTCTTCATACATAGTTGTTTGCAAGTTGTTCTCCCCCATTTGGACTATGAGCTCCTTGAAAGTTGGCACTGTTTTACAATGCAAAGACTGGCAAATTGACTTCTGTGGGGGGGGGGGGGAGCAAGATTAGGGGGGAAATTGTAAAACTCAAAATAAATAAAATCTTTAAAATCAAAAAAAAAGTTGGCATTGTTTTTGCCAATCTTCAATGCTTAACATGGCAAAAACCTAAAAAAAAAAAAAGAATCCCTACAATAAGGCTCCCTTAGCAGATACTAAATCCTTTTCTCTTTGTAGGAAACTTTTCTTAAAATTGTGGACAAATAGTAGGCACTTAATAAATGTTTGATTACTTAATATCAAAATGAGACATCAGAGCAGTTAAACAATATACAATATAATTTTATGTATTTTAAAAATCACACATTAAGACAATTTCTAAGAACAGCCAGTAACAAAGGTAATAAAAAAATGCCACTAACAGTGTGGGATCTTTCTGAATCTCTTGACATTTCAGCAGTCACTCAGAGGCCACAGAAACTTAAAAGTTGAATATTCTGAAATTCCAGATGAGAGGGTCAATTCAGGGTTAATGCCAAAGCCTCCCCAGCAGATCTGCCCTTCCATCAGAGACTAAAACCAAATACCCAAAACCACTCAAATTATGGAGAAGAGATGATAAGGAAGAGTGGGGGCTTTCGTGTGCAAAACCAAGTTTCCAAAGATTAGCTAGATTTGATCAATTCTGCTGGAAGGAATCACAGAAATCAAGTAGTCTAAAAATCCTTATTTTACAATTAGGAATCAAGTGACACTCAATCAAGGGAACATATTACAAACTTTCATCTGTGTTAAGATTAAGCCACAATATAATTTGCATGTAAAGATTATTCTTGACTTGGACTTTTATTTACATAAGAAAATCAATTAAAATTTGCTACCATATTTAGAAAAGATATTTCAACAAAAAATATTAGATATTCTAACAAAAAGTAAATATCCATCATGTCCATTTTTTACATTTCCCTTTAATGATTCAAAATCCAGTTTCCTTCTAAATTACCAAATAAAAAAGATCAATAAAAGGTTTGGGAAATATAAAAAGTTCAAACCAGTCACATTTGTAAAGTGTGAACAATTGCAATAAAACTTGGCTATATCTTGCACCTCATATTTTAAATGAAAATCCCAGACAAAAATTACTAAAGCAACAACAACTCAAGATTGTGGGGCTTTTTTCCCCCACATTAATAATTTTTTTTTCAACCTCTGATGTATCTGAAATCTCAATGATTGAGCATTCATTCATTCCCTACAATCTTGTAGTTAGCAATTATTTCTGCTTCTTATTAACTCAGGAAACAAAGATAAAAAGTTTAATTAAGAAAAACAAAGTCAGCAAACCCAGATCAGAAACCTTGACAAGTTAATTTTAAGAGCTGAAATTTTAAGAAATTAATCCTTAAACAAAAAGTGAGTTTTAGATACAGCAAAATCTGCAGAGAAACCCACCTATATTACATGCTCTAAACAATGAATATACATACCTACCTGAAGTTTATCCAGGAAGCATTAGAATATAATGTATCACAATCCAATATACTTCAAAACCAGTCTTATTACTAGGAAATATTAATTAGCACTTAGCTTAAATAATCTGTTATTCTTCATACCAGTTCCTTAAATAATGATTCTCCTTCCTAAGTATTAGTAGATATTCTACAGCCTAGGTCTGTATATTATAACAATTTTAATTTATAAATACTGTGATTATGTACAATAGTAGTTCTAATTTATAATTATCTTATATCTTCCCATTCATCATTAAATAAATATCTTAAGCATGTTAATCAAACATGTATTAAGCACCTAGTTCTTCAGAGGAGAAAAGTGTAATAAGCCTGGAAAAAATTAAGTTTGAGGCAGTTTTTGATGGGATTTAAATACTAGAGAAGATTGTTTTTGATCTTACAGGCAGTAGTTCCCCACAGGAACTTACTAGAAAAGCAAACTTACTAAGTAGAAGTGTACTAAGGCAAATCACTTAACCCTGATAGCCTCACATCTGGAGCCATCTCCAGTCCTCCAAATTCATTATCCGGCCACTGCATCCAGAAAAAGTGGAAAAAGTGAGACTGATGACTTAGCACAGTCCCCCTCACTCAAATCTAATTCATGTTCATGTCATGACATCAGCTCCCCGATGTCATGGTCTTCTTCAAAAATGAAGGACTACTACTAAAAACACTAAGAATAAATGGTTTGTTCCTTAGAATAATAAGCAGTATCTATCTGAAACCATCAACAAGCATTATATGCTACGGGGATAGGCTTGAGGCATTCCCAATAAAATCAAGGGTGAAACAAGGATGCCCACTATCACCACTATACAATATTGTATTAGAAATGTTAGCCTCCACAATAAAAGAAGAAAAAGAAATTGAAGGAATTAGAATAGGGAAGGAGGAAGCAAAACTCTCAGATGAAATGATAGTATACCTAGAGAATCCCCAAAAGTCATCTAAAAAGCTACTAGAAATAATTAGCAACTTTAGCAAAGTAGCAGGATATAAAACATAAATCCTCAACATTTCTATATATGACTAGCAAGATATGACAGAAAGAGATAGAAAGAGAAATCCCATTCAAAGTAACCTCAGAAAAAATAAAATACCTGGGAGTCTACCTGCCAAGGCAGACTCAAAAACTTTTTGAAAACAATTACAAAACTCTTCTCACACAAACAAGATTTAAATACCCGGGCAAACATCAACTGTTCATGGACAGGGAGAACTAATATAATAAAAGTGACAATTCTATCAAAACTAAACTACTTGTTTAGCACCCTACCAATCAAAATTCAAAAAAATTACTTTAATGAGTTAGAAAAAGACCCACATGTACAAAAACATTTATAGCAGATCTTTTTATGGTGGTAAAGAATTGGAAATTGAGAAATGTCTATCAGTTGAGGAATGGCTAATAAACAAATTGTGGTATATGAATGTAATATAAAACTAAAGTTCTATGATGAACAGGCAAATTTTAGAGAAATCTAGAAAGAGTTACATGAACTGAAGTTGAGTGAACTGAGCAAAACCAGAACACTGTACAGAGTAATAGCTGCATAAGTGATAATCAGCTATGATAGAATTAGTTCTTCTCAGAAATACAGTGATCAAAGACAATTCTAAAAGACTTGTGATGGAAAATGCTATCCACACCTAGAAAAAAAAACCTGAATCTGAATATAAATCAAAACATACTATTTTCATTTTCCTTTTTGTTTTTTTCGCATGACTACTATGGAAATATGTTGAACATGATTGTGCAGGCATAAACTATATCAGATTGTTGTCTTGGGTGAGGGGAGGTAGGAAGGGAGGAAGAAAATTTTACAAAAAAATATTAAAAATTATCTTTATATGAAATTGGAAAAAATTAAAATAAATAAATCCCCAAATAAGGTGATGAAGGTCAAGGGTAATGGTTCTGTGAGTAGAAAGAAGACCACAGATAGGTGTGATTTTGTGGAGGTCAAATCAACCAGACTTGGCATTTGGTTAGTATGAAGGGTAAGTGAATGAGGAATCAAGGATGAGATTGATGCTGCAAAGCTGGGAAACTGGAAGGATGATGGGATACTCAACAGAAATAGAAAATTAGAAAATTTGATAGGGAAAAAGATGAGTTCAGATTTGGATATATTGGCTTTGAAATCTAGCTCCACATCCTATTCAAAATGTTCAACAGTCAGTTGGTAATGCAGGACTAGAGTTTGGAAGAAGACAAGATAGATGATCCAGAAGTGACTGACTCAATGCAGCAAAATTATTGAAACTAAACATGCAGGAGGCAGTTAGGTAGTACAGTGGATAGAGTCCTGGACTCAGAGGACTTGAGTTCAAATCCAGCCTCAAACACTTAAATAAATAAATAATTTAAAAAAAAGAAACTAAACATGTATATAAATAATTAAGGTCTTCCCTGAAAAAAGGAAAATTATAAAAAATGAGCTCATATCATAGATTTACAAAAACAAGACTTCCAAATCCTTTCCTAAAAGCAAGGCCCAAATGCTTTGACCTTTTACATCTACACTTTTGTACATTGAGAACTAACTTCTGGAAAAATGACCATAAAGCAATGAAGAATTATGGATTAAAGAAAGCTGAGTCATGTTCTGAGTAAACGCTGAAAAATGACTGATAGATATAACTGACAGCAAACGGAGCAAAAAATGGTTTTCTGCTTCACCGAAAGTTACCCAGAAAATGAAAATAAATCAGAGCACTACATTCCCACAGTGTTCTGATCAATGGAATATTATTATCCCATAATCAAATATATCAATATATAACATAATTAAAATGGAAAATGAAAGAAAGGAGAGACAGAGAAACAGATACAGATAGAGAACAGAAGCACACAGGAACTGAAAAGTAAGGGTCAATACTCTATTGAAATCTTATGCTCTTTCATTCATTCATTCTTCAAGGGCTAGCTCAAATACCATCTCCTCCAAGAAATCTCCCCTGATGTTTCCAATCTCTGACCTGTTAGGGCTTTGTCACCATCTCTTACTTTACTGCAGTAATTCTGATCCATAAGGACTCATCCATCCTCATAGCTTTCATATACTTTGTCTAAAGGATCTAGGATCATGGGATCATCCATTTGCTGCTGAAATGGATTTCAGAGGTCTTCAAGTCCATCCCCTCTATTTTGCAAATTCGGAAGTTGAGGCTTGGTAAAGTTAAGTGATTTATGGAAGTTCTCCCAAGAAATAAAAATCAGACCTGAGATTTGGACTCATCAATTCTCTAACTCCAGATCCAGCCCTTAGGCCACATCACCATCCTGCTTCTCCCTAAGAGATGTTTAATAAACATTTGTGAAATTTAGTAGAGGACCATCAATTTTAGCAATATTTCTTTGGAGCTGATCCTTGTTATATTCATAAGGTAAATGGGATAACATTTACAACTATATGACAAATTTCAATTCTAATCAAGCCAATAAAAATTAATGTGAACTGATTATTTTGTTATTAATATATAAATCCAAGCAGCTTGTTTTTACACACAATCTAGCATTTTACTTTTATGTAAAAATCTCATCAAAAGGATACTTAGAATTTTTCCAAGATAGAGATTGACATGTGATAGGCAAATTATTTAAGCTAAGTGTATACTATGTGCCAGATACTATGCTAATCTTCAAACATTTACAAACATAGACAAGATAGTACATATCTTCAAGGTGCTTGGTTTCTAAAGGGAAAAGACATACAAAGGGAAAGTGGAAACTATATCATGGTATAATAAGGACTTTGACTTGGTTCCTCCTGGTCAGATAAGATCAGTATTGACCTTTAAGAACCAGTGGATTCAAGGGAAGAATCCATTAGTTTTTCTTTTTTTTTTTTTAAAGGTTTTTGCAAGGCAAATGGGGTTAAGTGGCTTGCCCAAGGCCACACAGCTAGGTAATTATTAAGTGTCTAAAGTCACATTTGAACTCAGGTCCTCCTGACTCCAGGGCCGGTGTTCTATCCACTGCACCACCTAGCTGCCCCTCCATTAGTTTTTCAATAGTACTACTTATATTTCTCTGTAGGAAAACTAAGTAATTTTGTGAGAATTATGGGATATGGATGGTATGTTAGTGATCCTATGCATTATATTAACACATACTTCATAATCACACTCATAATTTTATTATTCAATACCAGCACAAGTCACATTACTATATGCAAGCTACACATTCCCAAGTTCTTACCAGTTTGAAATTTCTATCCCTCATTTTCCTGGGGATTCATTTTCCACATAAAATTGAAAAGTTTCAAATTTATAATTTTACTGTATTTGTTATAAATCCTCCTTTAATGTCCCATTCTGATGCCTCATGAGCAATGACCCTGAATTCTTAAAGGCTATGCCTTTACAAAGGACAAATTCTGAACAGTTCTATCAGAGTGATAAGCTTTAACAGAATGCCAATCAAAGCCCAACTGATATAATTTCAGATAAATTTAGCCACTGAGATTTGACCACTAGAGGTTACAAACACTAGAAAAGAAGAAAGCACACTGGAGTAGAAAGTTTGAAGTCAAATCTCACTTCTGCCACATATTACCTGTATGAACTTGGGCAAGTCACATAAAATTGTTGAGACTGGGGCAGCTAGGTGGCACAGTGGATAGAGCATGGTCCTAGTTTCACGAGGACTTGAGTTTGAATTTGGCCTCAGACACTTAATACTTCCTTAACTGTGATCCCAAGAGTTCCTCTACCATTCTACTGCTAACTAGTAGAAAGACTGTGATTTGCTTTGGTAAATGAAGTACCCAAATCAATAAAGGACATTTAAAAGTATGAAAGTAAAGAATATCCTGGTACCCTCTATACCTAATGACATGGAATATAACTGCAATCAACTTGAAAGTTATAAGCAAGTTTAGATTCGTGAAAGTTACAGTTTTCATTTCATACTATTAGATAAGAAAATTCTAAAATCCTAGAAAATGTTTAAAATGTTAGGGGGGGGCAGGGAAAACTTAACCTAGAGATGATTAGGCATAGCCAGCCACTTTTTCCAGAATGCTTCCTTTTGGCAGAGTTCTAATGACTTAGCCATCAGTTTTTCTAACAAATCCTTGGTCAGCAGTTGGTGAACAGAGAAAAAAATCCATTTTCTACAACTTTAAATTGCTTTGTAAATTGCAGAAAAGAAAACCAGTATAAAACAGTATTGACCCAAACCAGAAAAGTAAGCTTCCCTGAACCAAATCTTTTGGGTTCTTTTAGGAATTCAATACTAATTTATTAGAAGAAGATGATCCTTATATTATCTGAATATTAACTGATCATTATCTGATGCTCACATCCTGAACAAACATATAACTTGAATGTATAACCTATATCTACACTAGGTTATGGAAATTACCAACTTATCTGGAAGACAAGAGACTCAGCTATCTGCAACATGTTCACCAATCTGCTCCAAGTGAAAAAGTTCTGAGAGGCATGGATCTACTTTCAAACCTTACAGCTAGGGGGTGTAGTGATTAGACCTGAGTTAAAATTCAACCATAACTTTGGGCAAGTCACTTAAATTCTGTCTTCCTCAATTTCATTGACTATAAAATGAGGATATTCACAGCAAATACCTCAGACTTGTTAAGAGGATCAAATAAGATTATATTTGAAAGCACTTAACATAGTACTTGTCCCATACTAGCTTCTTAATAAATTATTGTTTCCTTCCCCTTATTCTTTTTAATGAGTCCCATACACCTTCCATGTAAATGTCCTGCACAGTAGTATATCATGGAGATGAACCAGGTCGAAAAAGGGTAAGCATTCCAGATAATACACTGAGGAGGGGAAAAATTCCAAACAGAATGGGATGCTAGAATGAAGGGATGAAGTATGGGGGAAACACTTTGATGAGTAAACTTTTAAAGGGACTAAAAGACTTAGTCAAGGTCCCATTCCTCACAGTACTAGATCTATGGGTTATATTTATAAAGAAATAGATGGGGGCGGCTAGGTGGTGTAGTGGATAAAGCACCCGCCCTGTAGTCAGGAGTACCTGGGTTCAAATCCGGTCTCAGACACTTAATAATTACCTAGCTGTGTGGCCTTGGGCAAGCCACTTAACCCCGTTTGCCTTGCAAAAAAACCTTAAAAAAAAAAAAGAAACAGATGGAGGATTTATTAGCACTTAGCATATCACCAAATAAAAAGATTTATTAATGATAATAATTAAATATTGAACAAAGAAAAGAGAGCAAATAGCTTAGTATTAGGTATATAGGGATGCTTAATATATGCTTCTAGAGATTCTTAGAGATGTGATTTTAAATCCTTTAATGTGTGATCAAAACATGTTGCAAAGACCCCTCTAGGAAGAATGAAAAGATTAATAATCTATAAAACAGAATTAGTAGAACAAGTATCTATATAATGGGGGGGGGGGGGGTTCTTCACACCCAGTAACTAACTTCTACCTTGTTTCAATCCATTTCCTCCAGATCCTTCAAATTCCTACTCTTATGCAACAAAACTCAGTGAACTAATGCCTGTTTATTTTCCCCAGTCTCTTGGCTCTTTAGACCCCCCCCCTTCTCCTCAAATACATAATACTTTTCTTGTCACTCCATTGAGAGGTGTAAGGGATTACTTTCAGGATTACTACATTATCTATGGTCCTTGACATTGATCCACAACCCTCAGGATAAATTCAAACTCTAAAACCATGGTGGATTTTCTTCTTCCTTTCCTTATTCCCTCCTTATTTTTTAAAAAAGTAAATTTACTGGGTAAAAAAAGAATACCTACCATGATATACAGCTACAAACTCAAAATCTGAATCACAAACTAAAAAACCCCAACATCCTACTTCTGCATTTATTGATGGGAAGCAGGAGAAAGGAGGGGAGAACTTCACAACTGTTCCTCCTGGTTTATCTGTTTCTGACCCAGTTTTATGTAAAGGACTGTGTCTCTCAGCTTGTGATGGCACTTAGCATATCACCAAATAAAAAGATTTATTAATGGTAATCATTAAATGACTTCTCTCATTGCTTAAGAGAGTATTTCACAGTATAACAGATCTGACAACCACAAAACACTAAGTCTTCCTCTCAACTCCTAATTATCATTCCTTATTAAAATTATTCCTGTCAGCACACACTTACTCTCTCTAGTGCTATATGCCATTAGTCATTAGTAGCCACCCCCAGTTTAATTTCCTTTTAATTTTCCTTCTTTTAGAGGAATTAATTTCTTTCCTTTAGAAGATTGAGTTATAATAGAATAATAACATATTTACACTGTGTTTTCAGGTTGGCAGTCATATACATTATCTCATTTGATCACAACAATACTACAAATTAAATACTTCAGGTATTATTATTCCCATTGTATAGCTGAGATAATTGAGGATCCAAGAAAGAATGCAACTTGCCCACAGATCACAAGTTGATAAGCACCAGATCTACAAGATCTGAATTTGTCTTTCTGGATTCCAAATTAAGTACTCACTGTTTACCATGCTGCCTCACCATCAAAATGATCATTTATAGGATAATTACTGTAAATCCACAGAGTATGCTCCTATGCACATCTTTTGTGTAGACAATCTAAGGTTCTAGAATCCTCTATTAGAATATCCCGGCTTTGAAGAGGGCTAAATCAAGTATATCCCTTCACAGTCTTACCAATGCATAAGAAAGGGAAGGCAAAGAGCAAAAGTGATGGGCCCCATCCCCATTCCATTCATCTTCAGTCCTCATTCAGTACAATTCTGCTAGGGATAGACCAGCTGCCTTGCCAGCACTTTACCAGCTTAGCCATTATGGATAATGCCCTGGTTCTCTTTTGGTGGCTAAGCCCAGGAACTGTGACAATGATGCACGTTTAAAATTTGTCAGCATTGTCCTAAAAGTCATGATTTCAGATCTGGCTAATCAAAATGAAAGGAGAAAATGGACCTCTATGAGAATCTAAGTTCTGACATGAACTGAGTGGGTCTGAAAGCAATGTTTTTAAAGAAACCCTTAGATATTAATTTAAGTACTAAAATAACAAATAAAAATAAGCACTAAAAATCCCCAAAGGCTAATTTTGCTCATCTCAAATTAAGACTATGAAGGACAAGTAGGGATAATCCATCTTTTTCTTTTTCCCACTTCTTATGGCTTCTCCCTACTTCTTCAACAATATCTTCTCCCAAAGCACCTTCCCAACCTTCTGTATCTAAAGCTATATAGTCCCAACCCTTGAGAAAGGCAACATTCTCTTGGAAAGATAACTGTGAATAAAGTCTGTCTTTTATTCATTCAGTGATAATATCTCCATACAGAAAAGCTGGGCAGTTTAGTATAAGAGAATTGCCTGAGGGAAGAAGGTTAAAGGACTTTTCCAGGGTCATATAGCCAGGATACCACAGAGGCAACACTTGTCCCTGATGGATCTTTAGCAAATACACCACAGTTTCTCATATTCAAATTTAACAAGATTTTTTTAAAAAAGAATTTCATTAATCTGTTTCCCACAACTCCTACACCATCCAAATGGCCAAAATGTTACAGTCTCTGCTCTGGGGGAATTATCTAGCAAATAGTGTTTCTGTAGAAATATATAGATTTTACTCAGGTGGCCTAAATAAATTGAAAACAATGTCATCTTGAATTAAAGCAAAATCACTCTTGCAAAAAACCTATGTCCCAAAAAGCTTTAAATAAAAGAAACTATTACACATAAGGAACATGTTACACAATATCATTGATGACAGAAGTTTCTTAATGTGATAAATTTCTTGTGAAAATGCAGTACTCCAGATGTCAATGAACTGAATTGCCATTCATTATTATAATAAAAAACTAAGCTTTATTTAGGAAATCTGAATTAGAACCATGTCTTGACTTTTTGCCAGATTTCAAGTTTGATTTTTTTCATGTAAGAGGCAATTAAAATCTGATGTCACACTGATAGTAGAGCTATGAATTAGTTCAATCATTCTGGAAAGCAATTTGGAATAATAAAAACGAAATGACTGTGTTTCTGACCCAGAGATCCTGCTATTTGGCATATACTCCAGGGAAGGCAAAAGATTAAAAAAAATAAGAAAGGAATCCTCTACAATTACAGATGAAGAGACTTGGATCCTTTTTATTTTCTATGGTTTCTAAGGAGATTCTGTACAACTTTATGGCCACCCAGTCTAAGAGTCGACTTGATTTTGCTAACATGAAGAAACTATGGGAAACCCTATCCCTGTGGAAAAGAATACTCTCCCCCTAGGCAGAACAATGTGGAGTATCATCTCCAACCTGTAGGATTTGTTCCTAGAATGTTTCAATTAGAACTTGATCACTGTGTTTCTATAACCTTCAATCTCCTAATTTGGTATTTGACCTGGTATAAGTGCCCCATTCATCTTTCAATTTCATTTCATCTCCAATTTATCTGTCTCCTGAACCTAGCTGTAAGACTATAAATTATTTATATGCTGGTTAGAGGAAAGCATGTTTGTAAGACCTGTTTGAATGTTCATTTTCCAATTCTCCCCTTGTATGTAAAAATAATGAAAATACCTTGACTAATATAGAGTACTAAATTGAGTCTAAAACACACCAAAATATTTATAATAGCACTTTTTGAAGTAGCAGAAAACTGAGAGAAAAGCATATATCCATTAATTTCAGAATGGTTGAGCAATTTATGAGACACAAAAATGGTGGAATATTACTATGTTCTAAGAAACAATGTATATGATGGATACATGAAAGCATGGAAAAACTTATATGAACTGATGCAAATCAAGGTAAGCAAAGCCAAAAAAAAGAGCAAAATACAAAATACAACAAAAATGTCAATTGCAAAAATTACCCAAAAAGATCAGATATTGAATTTGAATGTTTGAAAACTGAAACAAAATATTTTAAAACTATATAGAACAAGTCTGACCAACCTGATCTTTACCTGAGCTTCCCCAACCACTAGTGCTGATTCTCTACAGAAGATGGGATCCATGAGTGTGAAACATTCTATATAATGTCTTATTTTTGATGTGTTGATCAGTTAGTTTTTAACTGAATTTTCCCCCCTCTCAATAAAGGTTAAAAAAAATCAATAACATTTGTAATTGTAATGAAATATTATTGTATCTCAAAAAACAAATATGAAGACTACAGGAAAGCATGGGAAGACTTCTATGAATTTTATGGGCTCACATCTGCCCTTTTCTCTTCACAAAATGCTGAGAACATTGAAACTTTCTGTTTCTGACTCAATTTATGTGGGCATTGCTAGAACCAACATCTTTGGACATACTCTCTCCTAAATAGAATTTAGCAAAAGTATCTTATTTTGAAAAAATGAAAAGAAAAAACATTCAAGAATCCAGGACACATCACAATATTTGTTCTGTGTTTATTTTAAAAATAAATTTGCTAAAACTCTTTCTAGGGCATCAACCCCAACAGAGTCAGATCCTCCTCATATGGAAATATCTACATTTCCAAGAAGAAAATAATTTTCTCATTTTAGTCACCAATTCCTTGCATTCTGCCCAAGAAATCTATTAGGAAATATTCATTACCAACCTGACAATAAATACAAATTTTAAAAGTTTGCTTCACACTTAAAACCTTTCTACTGATTTCCACATAAGACTCTGTACAATTTTGAATGTTGAGCATCAGGCTTAGTGTTTCTTTCTGTCATTGTCTTGTCAGTTTACTACAGAATTCCTGATCGGTCCAACTCTCATGAAATTCTCTCAAGCACAATACTCCTGAATTTCTAAGTATCACATTAGCAAAATTTTGCTCAATAAAATCCCTGTCCTCGCAGACTATGGAAAGGGCAGAGAATTGGCAGAGGATCTTGAGTTCATATCCTGCCCTTGATACTGTCAACCTGTATAACTTTGGATAAATCACAATCTCCATGAGACTGTTTTTACTGATCTGTAAAGTGGGAAAGTTGAACAACAGGCCACTGTGGTCCCTCCCAACCTTAGATCTATCCCATGACCATCACTAACTATATCTAGAAAACCTTCAAAATTTCCCACACCCCAACTCTGCCTAGTGAAACCTTATTCTTCCTTCAAGATGAAGACTCAAATAACCACTCCTAGAAACTTTCTTTGAATCACATCTTAGCTCTTCTTCTGACCTTGTATGGTACTTGACAGTTCTCATGAAATATCTTCTTTTGTATTTAGTTATTTGTGTGTGATATTCTCGTTCTATAGCATAAGTTCTATCAAGGACAGGGAAAATAGTTTATTTATCTTTTTACATTAACCTAACCTCCACCTCCCCAGAATCTAAGCACACAAAAAGTATTAAACAAATGTTAATTGAAATAACTATCAAGAGTCATTTTTGGATTTTCCTGTGTTCTAACCTCCAAAAAACTAGACTATTTTTTCACTAAGTCAAAGTTACTTTGGGTTTACATTTGCATGTCATCTGAATTAATATAGGAGACTGTCACAATCTCATAAGTAGCCAAAATATTAATAGACAAGTAATTTTTGTTGAAGAATGTCAAGATTCAATACAACTATATCACCACCTTCCACCATGGGAAATAGTTACTTTAAAGAAGTATGCACATTCAAGGGGCAGCTAGGGGGCTTAGTGGATAGAGCAACTGGAGGAGTCAGGAGGACCTGAGTTCAAATCCTTGCTCAGGCATTTAATACTTACTTATTATATGACCTTGGGTAAGCCACAACCATTGCCTTGCAAAAATTAAAAAAAAAAAGATGTACATTAGTTCACCTGATATTACAGTTGCAGTCCAGGAGGTTGGAATCATTTTTTATTCATTCTTATTATCTTCATTGTCTCTTTGTACTTTCTCCTTAATAATTAATTTACAAGTCTCAATTCTATTAAATAAGCCATTCTCCTAATCAAATGATTTAAATATCTGTAAAGTGTTTACTACAGCTTGCATATAGTAGATGCTTAATAAATGCTCATTCCCTCTCTCATCTCCCTTTATAATAAGAAGCAAGGTAGCATGAAATTCCCATCCCAGTTCTACTGTAAGCTAAGCAAATTTAAATCCCATTTTAAAATGAAAATAATCTGGATCTAACAAATATTTATTAAGTGCCTACTACTCTGTGCAAGGCACTGTGCCAAGCCTGGGTATACAATTAATGAAAAGAAAGACAATACCTTCTCTCAAGGAGTTTACACTTTAAAAGGTAAGATACCACATAAAAGGAGACCTAAAAAGCAGAGAGGTGGGGTAAGGGATGGGATGCCAGGAGGACCAAGCGGTCAAAAATGAAAGTTTGGTACTCTGACTTCTAATCAGAGGGGAAAGAATAGTTAGGTACCTTACAAGATTAAAGTATTTTGGAAACCCTTTATACTAATAGCTTAATACTTAAGAAGAAGTTAAAGAACAATGAAAGGGATGATCAAATGATAACCAGTTAAAGCAACTGGTAATGATGAAAAGCTTACTATTCCTCTGTTTTAGAAGGACTGAATTTCCTATTTTTTCCCCCAGAAGAGCAAAAACTCAAGTTTATCAAAATGAGATCAAAATGCATAAGCCTAGAAAAAAACTTAAGGGATAAAAGAGAAAAAAATCTGTTAAAGCCACAAATATCAGAATAGGCATTAATCTTAAATGTCATTGAATAGTAGTATTTCTTGTGATTCAGTCTGACTCTGTGTGATGCCATTTTAGTTTTCTCAGCTGGAATTGTTTGCCAACTCTTTATCCACCTCAGTTTGAAGATGAAGAAACTGAGGAAAACAGAGTAAAGTGACTTGCATAGGATCACATAGCTAGTAAGTGTCTAAGGACAGATTTGAACTCAGGAAAATGAGTCTATTGTTTCTGAAAAATACCCTGTACTACCTTCCTGGCCCATATTTGTTCTAGAGTCATTGAATGTCAGAGCAAAAAGGGGTTAAAGTTGCTATTTAATCTACAACTAGGTCCCAATTAACATGGATAATTTCTGAAGTGGTACCATGGATTCAATTTTGCACTGTTTTAAAGTATTTTTGGATAAAATCTGACCAATGGAATTACAGTACAAAAGAAAGAATTCAAATATTTAAATCATTTCTTTTTGTTATTCACTCTAATTGGGACCTAACTGTAATTCCTTCATTTTACAGAGGGGGCTCAAAGCAATGATGTAATTTGCCTCTTAAGTTTATCCATTTAATAAGTGACTAAGGCTAGATGACATCTCCAAAGGAGACCTGAGCCCCAGACCCAGCTCTCCCACTATGATAACCCTCTCCTTTGGAAATCTTATTCATTCAAATTGTTTCTTCTATGCTAAATTCCTAAAGCTTTATCTTCAGCCCTATCTGAACTCACCCCACATTCAACATTTCCAATTTTCTATTAAACATTTCTACTTGGATGTTTTATTGCCATGGTAAATTTAGTGTCTAAAACCAAATTTATCATCTTTTTTCCCCCCAATAATGGTACCATATTAAAAGTTATCTTCTACCCACTCTAACTTCTATATACATGTTGCATCTCCCATTAGAGTGTAAGCTTCATGAGTGTGGGTTCTATTTCTGCTTTTAATTTGAATCAGCACTTAGCATAGAGTCAGGAAAATAGTAAATGCTTGTAGATTAGACTAAATGATTAAATGGTTAAACCCTTCTCCCACACCCAAAAATCCCATTCATCTTTGGTTCTCTCCTTTACCTCATCCCTCACATGCAAATGTTTTACTAAATCTCATCAGGCTTCCTTTGTAGACTGTTTTATAACTGTTCTTTTTTATTTCTACCTTCCTTTCTATTTCTATTAGGCTGCTGTTGCCTAAATGTACGTTCTTCTCATCTCTTACCTAGAAAACTACAATAGTCTCCTACAGGTCTTTCTGACTCTAGTCTCTTTTCATCTTCCAGACTAATCTATCTTAAAACCCCCCCCCCAAAAAAAAACCTCCCAAACACACATACAACAAACACATATAACTCTTTGTTCAGGAAGCTAGATGGTATAGTGTATAGAGAGCTAGACTTGGAGTCACATAGGCCTGAATTCAAATCTTTCCATTTTCAGACACTAGCTGTGTGACACTGGGTAAGTCATTTAACCCCTCTTAGATTCAAATAATGGAAACAAGAACTCTTATCCAATAGAATTGTTACTATATGTAAGGCACTGTCCAAGAGTTTGAGATATTCATATGTAAATGTTAGGCATTATTATCATCTATCAAAAACCTCCAAATCCATTACTATCAAAAAGATGAAGTCACAACTCCTTAGCTTGACATTCAAGGTAGAAGGGTGACAAAGTAGTTAGAATTCCTGCCTTGGATACATTCTAGTTATGCAACCTTAGTATATACTCAACTGTAAACAGTACCCATCTCAAAAGGTTGTGAGGATCAAATGAGATGTTTGACAAATGTTAATGCACAGTGCCAGGAACCATAGTAGGTACTTACTGCTTGTTTTCTTCTTTCAAGGCTCTCTCTAATTTGACCTCAGTCTACCTTTCCTTGTCATTCCATACTACTTCCTAAAACCAATAAATCCCTTATGTTTGGCAAATTGGAATCTTTACTGGCACCTTAGTGCCTTTCACTTTTCTCCTTCCAGAAGAAATGGTCTGCCTTTGCTCATAGAATCACCCTCATCTAGGATGCCTTCCATCCTCTTTTCAACTTGGTCATTTTCTCTTTGTTCTTCAGTGCCTAGATCCCCCTCCCATAAAGCCTCGATCCCCCAAGATTTCTCTGTTCTCTAATCTCATAACACTTGCTATCTCTACAACTGAATTCTTTTCTCTAAGTAGATTATAAATTTCTTGGCAGAAGAAGCAGTTTCTGGATTATCTCTATATTATTCACAATGCCTAGTTATATACCAAGTAAATATTTGTTGATTTAATCATTGTGACATGGTTTGAAGAATTGTACAACTTGGAAAGGGGATAGGTAAGCCAATCACATAGGGAGAACAAAGGATAATTGATAAACACCCTGCACTGGTCCCAAGGATTGTTAAAAGACTTAGAGGAAGACTTCTAGCACATAGATTAGATTCTCTGTGGAGATGACCATCTTTAGGTAAACAAAATAAGTGTTAAGTGAAGAGCAGAAAAGGTATTAGAGGCCTGGGGATAAACAAATACTGTCGTGATTTTCAAAATAGGCAAGTCAATGAAATCTACAAACTGTTGGCCATTATGTGTGAATTTTAGTTCTTGGAAAATTCTAGAATATACTATCAAGTAGATGGTTAGCAAAAAATATCTAGAAGAGGAAATGGGGATCCCAAAGAGCCAGCATGGCTTTATTAAAGAAGAGGTATTTATAATGCCAAAATTTTCTTTCTTGACACCATTAAGCTGACAGAGGAATGCTACAGATACAATGATAGCTAAGTGGAAGAGTAGACAGAGGCTGGGATTTGGAGTCAATAGATCTGAGTTCAAATACAGCCTCAAATATATACCAATTAAGTGACTCTGGGAAAGTCACGTAACTTCTACCAACCTCAGTTACCTTAACTGTAAAATGAGAATAATAGCACCTATCTTCCAGTGTAGGAGGCTGCCTCACAGCATATCTACTGGCCTTGCAGGACATGAGATGAAGTCCCATAGAGCAAACTCCGGGATATAGGCCAAGGCA
The DNA here is from genome assembly GCF_037893015.1 of Macrotis lagotis. Taxonomy (NCBI): domain Eukaryota; kingdom Metazoa; phylum Chordata; class Mammalia; order Peramelemorphia; family Peramelidae; genus Macrotis; species Macrotis lagotis. The sequence continues at coordinate 683,408,534 of NC_133658.1, forward strand.
AACCTTGGTGGCCTCAAATCCTCCACCACAAGGAAACTGGGAGGCACCCCCATATCTACCCCCCCCATATCTACCCATCTACTTCCCTATTTCACCCATTCCTTGACAAATTTCCACAGAGACAGTCAACAAAGGCAATGCAAATGCAAGAGGCTCAGGCCAGTTTGATATAGGCCTCAGGAGATCCTCCCATACCCTGCTTCTGCATATAGAATATAGTAATATAAGCTTATAGAAGCAGAAATAAATTGGACTTGCCCCCTGACGGCCTTCGAGAGTTGTCTTTCTTCCACAGTCCCTGATAGTCCTCAGAGGGAAGAGCCCCACCCGACAACATTCCAGTGTGGTTGTGAAGATAAAATGAGATATTTGTAAAGTGCTCTGCAAATCTTACAGTTAAAAATGTTAGCTATTATTTTGTAAAGTTTATTGAGATTTTAACAGAATATTTCATTGTCTCTAATTCTATTCTAATGGAGAATATTGGAGAGTTGTCAGACAATATTACAATTAGGTCAATTAAGAACTGGTTGACCGGCCAGCCCCAGGAGTTGGGCAGTTGAACTTAATGGTTCAATGTCAACTTACAAGGAAAGTTTCCTATGAAGTTTCTAAGGGATCTATGCTCACATTTTTATCAATGACCTAAATAAAACTATTTATAATTATCAAATATGCAAGTAATCCAAACCTGGGAAGAGTTATTAATCTATCAGATGACAAAGGCAGGTTCCCAAAAAATTCCTGACAACTCTGGAATTCAGAGTTCACTATAAGATGAAAATTCAAAATGATAAATGTAAAGTTATATTTGAATTCAAGAAGTCAATTTCATGAGTAAACTATGAGGTAGGTAGGATTGGATAAAAATCAATTTGATTTCATAGACTGAAAGCTCAGTCAATAGTGTGATACAGCACTAATGAAATGAAACCTTGTTAAGTTAATGAAATTTTGATATCTCAAGCAAGGCATAACTTCCATGAATAAGTAGGTTAGGGTCTCTCTCTCTCCAGTCCTGATCAGATAATAACCAGAGTATTGTGCTGTTCTGAATACCAACCATCCTCCATCTTTTGGCTCCAGGCATTTTCTCTTCCTTCACTCCAAGTTCCTTAAAGACTCAACTTTAAAAGGAAGATTTCTCTAACCCCATTTATTTCCAATGCTTTCCCTCTCTTAATTATTTCCAATTTACAATGTATATAGCTTGTTTTATATATATTTGCTTCCATGTAGTTTCCCCCACTAGATTATAATGTCCTTGAGGGCAAGAATGGTCTTTTGCCTCTCTTAGTATTTCCCTGCACTTATAACCTAGCCTGGCCTAAAAAAAAGTGTTTAACAAATATTTGTAGATTGATAGAGGAAGAGGAAAAAAGCATAAAAGATCTCAGGTTCATACTAACTAAGAAATAATACTTTAAAGACACTCATGGAGAGACTGGAATTTTGCTTTGTCCCGAAAGGAGCTATGAGTAGAGGTTACAAAGAAGCAAATTTAGGACTGATATATGAAAGAACCTTCTAATAATTAGAGCTAAGCAAAAGGAGAGCAAGCCTGGACCTTCCTGAAAGTTTAAGCTAAAGCTAGGTCTTTTTTTCAAGTGTGTCATTAATAGGTATTTTTAGACTATCAAATGAAATAAATGACCATTGATTCTGTTTGTGATTAGCACTGCTGGAGAGACAACTTGCAGATCTGCTATATTGCTGCCAATCATTATTAGATGCTAGCTAGTTAAGATAAGGGTAGAGGATGGAGTACTGGTCCTGGAGTCAGGAATACTCAATTTCTAAGTTTAAATCTGATCTTAGAAGTGTACTTAGGGGCAGCTAGGTGGCATAGTGGATAAAGCACCGGCCCTGGAGTCAGGAGTACCTGGGTTCAAATCCAGTCTCAGACACTTAATAATTACCTAGCTGTGTGGCCTTGGGCAAGCCACTTAACCCCGTTTGCCTTACCAAAAAACCTAAAAAAAAAAAAGAAGTGTACTAATCATGTGACCCTGAGTAAGTCAGGTAATTCCATTTGCCTCAATTTCCTCATCTGTAACACGAACTGGACAAGGAAATGGTAAACCACTTCAATATCTTTGCCAAGAAAACCCCAGTGGGGATATGAAGGGTCAGACAACTGAAATCACTGAACAACAGTTATTAAGCTAAAGCCCAATTCCAAAGTACCTACAATCTCATTTGCTCCAAAGATGCAACTTGGGTGGCTAGGTGTCAAAGAGGATGGAGTACTGGCCCTGGAGTCAGGAGTACCTGAGTTCAGATCTGGCCTCAGACACTTAACAATTATCTGTGTGGCCTTGGGCAAGCCACTTAACCCTATTTGCCTTGCAAAAAACCAAACAAGCCTAAAAAAAGATGCAACTTAGGTCCCACCAGGTCCTTCCAATTCCGATCTTGTCCAGGTCAAAATGTAAACATAAAAGGAAAATTCTCATCCTGGGCTGTGTTCACCAAGAGGCTCCCCAGAGCACTCAACTCTCCTTCATTTATTGAAAAGTTAATTCTCCAGTTTAATATATTAGATATATTTTACAATAATTTCATAAGCCATCAATCATAAATATTGGAAGATCTGCTATGTCCCCCTATAGGAAGAACTCTAACAAGGTAACTTTCTTCAAGCAAGGAAAAAACTTGTATTAAGGTCAAAAAAAAGGAACAACAACCCATAGATTTAATCTGCCTTTGATCCACTGCTACCCCGCAAGTTAATTATCCAATGAACAGTATTTCATCAGATAATCGTAGTGGTCAAAATCAGGGTTCTGAGTATTATTAAATCATTATTTTAAGGTATCTTAAAAGCAAAATTTTCAGTTTCAAAAAGCCTTCCATCCTCCATTCATTAAGGTGAAAAAAAACCACTCAAAATTCAACTGAAACTGCAAAAGAAAAAAAACATACAAAAAGAAAAAGTTCACAGAGCTTTTGATAATCCACCTCGGTTAAAGCATATTCTCCGTAGTGTCATCAGAGCTGGGAGCTATACCACCAGGGCCTCCCTTTGACCTTGGGAACCCGGTTCACCAAGAATTACTGCAAGGTTTTCTGTTTCATTATTATTAGTTCATCGTATCTGCATTGCTGTAGTATTTGTTGGGAATATCATCAGTGTGAGTTTGCAGCAAATCTACGGTAAAAAAAAAAATGGCAACCCTTCGTCCCCGCCAGGACAAAAACTGGGGTGCAAAGTGAATGGTATTTTAGAGAGCAGATTTTAAAAATACAAGAGCTCCACTTAGGTGTATCTAGGACCTAAGCAGTCCTGAGTGGGAGTGGGAAGAGGAGATCTGCTCCAGGTTGTAGCCCTTAGCTGAGAGGAGATGATTTTTACAGATACGAGGCTCCATCTCACAAGGCAACCGTGGCTGGGGGGCAGTGCGAGGGGACCCCCGGGGGGGATAACTGGGCTGCCACGGGGTTCCGCTCCATCTCACAGCGTTCCTGTCTATTATGTAACGCCGAACCAGCGTCCTGCAGCTGCATGCCTGGGCTGCTACGGGGGAGCTGCACCGGCCGGCACCCCGAAACCGCGTCTGGTCCCAACTTCGGGGAACAAGGCGCACGCACGCACGCACGGAGGACGGGGCTGCGAGGCGGCCGCCCCTGCCCTCCCCTTGCCCCGGCCTCTCGCCCACGGCCCCCGCGGCATCCCCGGTGGCACCGCCTCGGCGCGGGGTGGCACCGCCTCGGCGCGGGGTGGCACCGCCTCGGCGCGGGGAGGCACGTCGCGCCCGCCACGCCAGCCTGTCCCGGGATGAACTGGGACAAGTGTGAGTGGAGCCGGGCTGCGGGGCCCGGGCTCAGCGCCCCGGGGCCGGCCGCGGCGAGGCTGTCGCTGGCGGCGCTCCCCTCCGCGCCGATTACATCAGCGCTTTCCTCGGGCAGCCGCAATCCCGGCCGCGGCGGAGCGGGGGCAGGGGCCGGCCCGGCCGCGGCGCCCGGGATCCCGCTCGGCCGGGCAGCCCCGGGGCCGCCGCCCGCGCCCAGCCGGGCCGCAGGAGGGGCCGCCGCCGGGAGCCCCGCGGTGCCGGACCCACGCGCACACAATGCCGACCCCGGGCCCCGGGCGCGAGGGGTGGCCGGCCGGGGGCCGTCGGGGCTATGCCCGGACCCCCCCCACCCCCAGGGAGAGAGGGCGCGAGAGCGCGGCACCCACCTGCGGGTCCGAGCCGGCCCGGCCGGGCGCCTCGGCGGGACGGATGCGGGCGCCGCCTGCGCCGAGCCGCGGTCACCCCAGACAGCGGCGGCGGCTCCTGCGCCTCCAGTGGTCCGCCGAGCCGCAGCCCCTCCCCCCGCGGGCGGGGCGGGGCGGGGGGCGGGCCCTGGGGCCCCGCCCCCGGCGGCTGCGGGCGGGGGCGGGGGCGCGGGGTTCACCTGCCCGGCTCGGCCCGGCCCGGCCCGCGGCACCTGGCCGCACCTCCGAGGGCGCCGGCCGTTCTGGAGCAAAACGGAACCTGGGGCTCGGGCCAAACCCGGCCCTCCAGGGCCCCCCGAAAGGCCGGGCCGCGGGCTCCCTCCCCGCCGCCTGACTAAGGGCCAGGCGGGCCGGCCTGCAGGGCTGCGCCCCGGGTCGCCGGACGACTCCAGCCTCTCCCCACCCTCCTCCCGGGGCCTTGGATGCTCATCCCACATTCGGGAAACTTGATGTCATACCCTACCGGGAGCCTCACGGGGACATTTACTTTTTTTTTTAAATGAAACCTCACTTATTTTTATTTTATTTTTTTTTAGGTTTTTTTGCAAGGCAAATAGGGTTAAGTGGCTTGCCCAAGGCTACACAGCTAGGTGTCTGATACCGGATTTGAACCCAGGTACTTCTGACTCCAGGGCTGGTGCTCTGTCCACTGCGCCACCTAGCCGCCCCACATAGGGACATTTTCTCTAGAAACTGATAATACAGAAAAAAGCACTCCAAGACCCCATCCCTCATCTCCATTCAGTCACCCCCTACTCATTGAATTCAAGCGATTCCCTATGCCACCAGAAGCAAATAGAAAAATGCCCTCTTCCAAAAATAAGATATTCCATCTCTGACTGTCTGTCATGCCTGGAACACTTTCCCTCCTCCTCCTCCTCTCCCGCTAAATCCCTTTAAGTTTCTACTAAAAGCCCACCTTCCTGATCCCCTTTTAATTCCTGTGCCTTTCCTCTGTTAAGTAAAGTCCTATATATCTTGCTTTGTATTTGTTTGCAAGCTGTCTCCCTCATTGAAATGTAAACTCCTAGAAGGCAGGGACTATCTTCTCTTACTCTTTTTTTACATAACCAGAGCACTTGGTTTAGTGGTTCAATCCCAACTCTTGCAGCTCCATCTAGGGTTCTTTGGGGCCAAGATCCTTGAGTGATTCCTTCTCTAGCTCATTTTACAGATAAGGAACTGAGGCAGTCAATTAAGTGATTTGCCCAGGATCACGCAACTAATGAGTGTCTGAGGTCATATAGCCTTGAAGAAGTTGAGTCTTCCTGACTCTAGATTCAACCTCCTATCCACTGCACCACCCAGGCATTCTTAGCACACGGTAGGCACTTCATAAATGTTTACCGATTGATTTTTAGATGAGCAAACAAACTTAAGGCTCTGAAAAGTCAAATGACTTCCCTGTGATCATACGGCTAAGATCGAGGACACCTCCTTGGAGGAGACCCTTCAGGATTGTGTTCTACTAAACTGAATGCATAGCAGAATTTCTTTCTGGCATTGTGCTAAAGTAAAGATGGGGTCTGCTGGAATATTATTATAAAGGTACGCCAACCTTTCCTTCCCACTGCTCTCATCAAAGATAGCATTGAAATATATGTAGATTTTTTTCATAAAAATTGCATAAACATGTCAAAATTGACATATGGAACAGTAGTTTTCTGGGGTTTTTAACACTTTTGATATTTTTGTCTCCTTCAAATTCTGTGAAAATTGATATTACCTTGGCACCCTCAATATTTCATCACTTCCATCATGGACTTAGGCAATCCCAGCTGCTTTTTTCCATCTTTGTTCTTTTTTTATTCCCATTATATGAGTAGATTATATTACAGTCAGAATTGTAATTTTGCTGTCCTTGATGATGAAAAAAATTTTATTATAAAAATATTTTTAGCAGATATGACATAGAAAGAGAAAATTGGCTAGAACAGATGTGGTGATGGTGACCAGTCCATCCTAGCCTGTAGATCACAGCTATCACCATAAGAGCTTTACATTGAGTTACCACAGCTAAACACAACAACAACCAAAAAAATGCCTCCTTCCTTGTCACCAATTATCCAGTATTGCAAAGGAGTAAATAGCAAGGTTTGGTAAATTTGGTTTTAAAAAATCATTACTTCCCCATTAACCATCTGCTGGGTATCCATCACAATGCTGGGAGTAGAATTTAAGAAAATTAAAACATGGTCCTGGCTTTCAAGGATCTTTTAATCTAATAAGAAAAGATTGATGAGCCTAAAGGAGTATTCTTGTTGGATCCTGGAAGATAGCTGGTTTTCTGGAACACATTCACACCTGCTGTTCTCAAAACAAAATAGACAATTAGAATTCTTGCAAGGTATGGTGACTATTGCAGAAAACAGGTTTCTATCATTTTCATTCATCCATTATTTGTGATTCATTTAGAACTGTGTAACCCATAATGTATTGGTTGTTGTTGTGTCATGCCTATATATATATATATATATATATATATATGTATGTATATATGAAATCCCAAGACTCTGATTCCCTCTTGTTTGTGGCTGTCCTTCTTATAATGACTAGGTAATAGAGAGGCACAAATCTCTGGGAAGACTCATACTCATATTAAACTGTGTCTTAATCTGTAGATCTTTGCTATTTTCAGTCTTTTCAGCTGTATCAATTCTTTGTGACGCTATTTGGGTTTTTCTTGGCAAAGATACTGGAATGGTTTGCCATTTCCTTCTCTGGCTCATTTAATGGAGGAAAGTAAACATGGCTAACTTGCCCAAATTCACACTGCTAGTAAAGTTTTAGACAAGAACTCATGAAGATAAGTCTTCCAGATTCTAAGTCCTGTGTTCTATCCATTGCACCACTAGCTAATAAAAAATCTCCATAATTGAAAGTGGAAAACTGAGGATTCCTTTCCCTTCCCCCCAACAATGTCCACTATGAACATTTTACTACATACTTAGGATAGAAAGACAAAAGCTAAGCAGTCCTTACCCTCAAGGGGTTGAGCAAATATGTGCACACGGACTTCTGCAATAACCTGCTGGTTGGTCTGCCTACCTCGTTTGATCTACTCATGTGTGTAGATCTGACCATGTTATCCTCATATTTAACAAAGAATTACCTCCAGAATCCAATAGAAAGATCTGTTTAATATTCAAAGCCCTTCATAACCTAGACCCTCTTACCTTTCCAAGCTATTCCTCTTCACCTCTACTTCCTGGTTTCTTGGTTACCTTCAAGTCCCAACTAAATTTATAATTTCTACAGGAAGCCTTTCCCAACCTCTCAATTCTAGTCCATTCCCAGGGTTAATTATTTTCAGTTTATGGAATAGGTATCTTGTTTATGCAGAGTTCTTCATTTCTTATCTCCCCTATTAGATTGTGAGCTCCTGGAGGACAGGGACCGTCTTCCCTTATCTGTTTGTCTTAGTCATAGGAGGCCCTAAATAAATATATAGACTGACAGACTGATGAGAGAGAGAGAGAGAGAGAGAGAGAGAGAGAGAGAGAGAGAGAGAGAGAGAGAGAGCGAACAATTGGAATATTAGAAAAAAGCTGTACATCTAAAAAAGCTGAGGATTCTGTGAGGTGGAGTTCCAGGTATGTTGTGGGAGAGAGGGGAGGGCCATATACAGGGGAATAGTCAGTTCAAAGGCTTGGAGATGGAAAATGAAATCCTGAGTTTGGGAAGGAATTCTGTTTGGTTAGAATCATAGAGTGTGTAAAGGAAAATAATATGAAATAAGTCTGGAAAGAAGTTGGATTCAGATTGTAGAAAACTTAAATATCAGGTTGTAGAACTCGAGTTTATTTAAGAAACTATAGCTAAGGAAAATCCTTCTCCCTCTCCCTTCCCCTCATGTACATCTGGAGGCTCTTGGTAACTTATACTAACAAAAAATCATTTTTCTCTGCCCACCAGGAAAAGATTCAGAGCAAAGGGAATTTCTCTAATGAGCCTATATCATAAAATTACATTCTCACAATGTTTTTTCATTCATTCAATAAGAACCCACTTTTCTTTGTGTGAAGCATGAGTCTAGGTATGGGATGGGAAGATGAATTCAACTCAGGGTTTGTCTTTAAAGACCTTACAGTCTTAGAGGGAACTCTAGATAGGGAAACGACTGAAAGGTAGAATGTAATAAATACTAAAAGACAGAGGCAAATAATGTGCTATGAGAATTCAGAAGAGAAATTGTTTCAGTGTGGGTCCCTGTGTTTAAGTTATGGAAATTATATGTATATACTTTTTCTTTTTGATCTTTTACTTATAACCGGGGACTGGCTAATGAGAATTCAGTCCTGGGAATATGCACAGTGGATGTTTAGTGAACTAATTTATAAATGTGTTTGGTGAAGAAGAATGGAAGGTTTGGGTCTGTACAGTTTCTTTTGTGCTTACTTTTTTTTGCTTTGTGCTTATGGTGGAGAAAAATCTTTTGAATGCTGAGTTGGAACTGATCACTCTCTGTGCATACCTCTCTGTGGCCCTGAGTGAAGTTGGAAGTTTCTCATGGTGGAGCCCCATCTCTGACCTGGCCCCCAGATGGCTTTGTAGACACATGGCACCAAAGTCACTTCTGTCTCTGTCATGTCTTAGATGGAGTATTAGACCCCTTGTTCTTTGTGAGGGCAGCAAGAGCTAAAGTTCAAATCTGTCCTCAGCTACTTACTAACTGGGTGACCTTGGGTAAGTCACTTAACCTCCATTTGTATCCATTTCTTCAGATGTAAAATGGCACACTATAAGACAGCACCTGTCTCTTAAGGTTGTTCAAAAGATCAAATGAGATCATCGTAAGTGCCTAACACAGTGCCTGACACTTATTGGTGCTTATATGTTAGTTAGTATTGTTATTATTATTCTGATAGATCAGCCAAGTCAACAGATATCCAGTGTCTGAGCAGGGGAAGGAGCTAGCCCTAAAGAACCATCTGTTTGACTTATCCCAGGAATGGAAAAGACCTGGAGAAGATGTTCTGTCCTACAAGCAAGGAAGTGTCCTTGTCCACCAACCATACTATTTTTGGAAGCACACTTATGGATGGAATGCTTTTAACAACCTTAAGTCAGAGTTCATTCTCATCACTTATTGAGAGAGTAGCATGTGCTCTTGTAGAGGTATATTTTTGTAGTTTGTTTCTTGCTAAAGGAAAATATCAATTTGCAAGATATCGTTATGCTCATTGGTTAATTAATATTGAGGAACAATTAAATTGATAGTGGGAAGGTAATCAATGACACTATTGATAATTGTAAGGAGTTATTAACTGGCACTAGTTTGGTAATATTGAAGAGATAACTGATTATATGATGTTGGAAGAAAGGAAACAAGCCTTTATTAAGCTACTTTAAGCCAGGCTCTGATTGCTTTATAGATATTATCTCTTTTGATCCTTGCAACAACCTCGGAAAGTAGGGCAGTTTTATTCCTCTCGTTCATTTTACAGCTGAGGAAAGTGAAGTAAGCAGGTTAAGTGACTTGCTCAAGGTCACACAAATAGTAAGTATCTAAGGCTGGATACGAATTCATGTCTTTCTCATATCAGACACAGAGTTCTGTAAACTATGGCGCTACTGACTTTATTTTCCATCTGCATATATTTCTTTGAACTTCTAAATCAAGCCCTCAGAACTTCATCATTTTGAAAAAAAAAAGTCACATCAGCCTTGTTCACCTTATCAATACCTTTCCCTAGGATTCCTCTGATTGGAAGACAGACCAGAAAGCACCCTCTAAGGAGGGGACCAGGTCAGTCATCTCCTCATTTCCCACCTGGCTGCCCTGTATTGTGTTCATCATGTATCTTTTTCCAGATATGTTTCCTTCCCCTATTTCAGCTTCCTTTTGTGTGTTGTCTTCCTTCCTTAGATTGCAAACTCCTCGAAGGCAGGAATTTCATCCCCTTTATATACTTGTATTTTCAGCTTTTTTGCCTGATAAATAGTAGGCACATAATAAATATTTGTTGACTACATGAACTGCCTCTAGGAAGCTCTATAGAGAGAACACACTGGAATGGGGGTGGGGCTCATTAAGGACAGAAGTCACTTTCTCTAGTTATTGGGACAGGAAAATAGTCTCACTACAGACTGGGAAGTTATCAGTCATTATTATCATCCAACTTAGCTTTCTGTCCCACCAGCTAATGATGTTTGTCCTTCGTTTTTGAAAAAGACCCTGACATCAGGGAGGTGATGTTATGATGTTGTGTGAATTAGATGATTGGGGGCAGAGGGGGCTGTGCTCAATCACCAGTCTCACTTTCTCCTCCTAAGCCTTCTGGGTCCAGTGGACAGAAATGAATCTGAACAAATATGAATCAGGACAACTGGAGATGGCCCTGGATACGAGACAATTGGGGTTAAGTGGCTTGCCTAAGATCACACAGCTAGTAAATATATGAGATCACATTTGAACCCAGGCCCTCCTGATTCCAAGACCCATGTTCTATCTACTGTGTCATTCCTCTACGCTTATTATACAAAAGACTCTCATGGAATAATGAGCAAACACATTCATCAAATCAAGTAGTAAAACAGTTACTGGGGTAAGTCATACATATTAGAATAAATGGGCTCTGAAATTTAGGAATAAAAATAAATCTCAGCTGAGCCAAGGAAAGAACAACGGCATTTAAAGTCTCCCTCCCTCTGCCATATACAATGTCAAAGGCTTATAGGTCTCTCAGTCAATCAGGAGTTACATCACCCTAAATGTAGGTATATTGTTGACCTGGGTTGGGAGTGTAATGAATTGATGACCTCCCTTTTTTTAGATCAATGCTATTTCCTATTAATTCTCTTCTTTATAATACATACATATACACACACACACACACACACACACACACACACACACATATATATACACACACAAAGAACACAAGTTAATATATTGGCCATGTCTGATGATGAAGGGCTCATTCAGCATCATTAATACAATACCTTTTTGATGAAAGATAAGAGGTATGTTTCATTAGCAATCTTCTGAAATTTCCATGATTTTTCATGGCACCGATCATAAGTCTGCTGCTTTTCAGTGTTGTTTTAATTTTACATTCTTGTGGTCATTAGTAAATTGTTTTTCTGTGCTCTGCTAACTTCACTCTCCATTGGTTCTTACAAGTCTTCTGTAGAAATTCTTGATAATAATTTTATCTTTCTTGCTCTTTGTCCATCATACAGTTAGAAAATTGGGAATTTCTTAAGTGAACTTGAGTTGTTGAAATTCAATTGCTTACTCAATAGATCCAAGTAAAGCAGGGTGTTTAAAAATAGCTTTAAATAATTTAAATAGGTTTTTAAAAACTTTTAATCAATGCACAAATACTAAATCAATAGGAAGCAATTTCAGGTACTTTTTAAAAATATTCATTTTTAAAATAAAAATTTTGAGGGGTGGCTAGGTGGCGCAGTGGATAGAACACTGGCCCTGGAGTCAGTTCAAATCTGACCTCAGACATTTAATAATTACCTAGCTGTGTGGCCTTGGGCAAGCCACTTAACCCCACTGCCTTGCAAAAACCTAAAAAATAAAAAAATAAAAAAAAATTTTGAGTCCCAAATTTCCTCCATTCTGTCTCCCTCCTCTCTCTCCTCACTAAGATAGTAAGTAATTTTATATAGTTTTTATTTGTATAATCATGTAAAATATGTTTCATATAAGTTGTACTGTATTAAAAGGAAAACGAAAGGAAAACTATGAAGTGAAAAATGTATGCTTCAATGTTCGTTTAGACTCCATCAGTTCTTTCTTTGAATGTGGATAGAATTTTCATGAATCTTCTGGAAAATGTGTTTGATCACTGTAATGATGAGCTTTCCTAAGTCATTCATAGCTGATCATCACACAGTGTTGCCATATACTATATGAATGTACTATATTCAATGTTCTCCTGGCTCACTTCATTTAGCATCAGTTCATGATTCCACTTTTTTTTTTCTGAAATCTGCCTGTTCCTCATTTCTATTAACCCAATAGTATTCCAACACATTCACATACAGTAATTTCTTTGGTCATTCCCCAATTGATGGGCATCCCCCCAAATTTCTAATTCTTTGTCACCACAAAAAGAACTGCTATAAATATTTTTTGCACATGTGGGTCCTTTCCCCTTCTTTTATTATCTTTTTGGGATATAGACCTAGAAGTGATATTGCTGGAATATGCAGAGCTTGATTGCCCTTTGGGCATAGTTCAGAATGGCTCTCCAGGATGGTTACATCAAGCCCCTTTTCTGAATAAATGGAGTTTCACTCTCTTTTTTTTTGCAGACCAGATTAGCGGATTACTTCTTTCAAAAGAATCAGCTTTAATAAGACTAGGCTTTCTTTGTATAACTGGAATGCAAGAGTTGAAGAGGCAATTAGGGGGCTCAGTGGATAAAGGTCTAGGTCCAGAGCTAGGGAGACTCACCTTCATAAATTCAAATCTGTCCTCAGACACTAGCTGTGTGATCCTGGAAAAAGTCACTTAACCTTGTTTCTCTCAGGTTCCCCATAGGTAAAATGAACTGAAGAAGGAAATGGCAAACCACTCTAAGTATCTTTGCCAAGAAAACTCCAAATGGGTTCACCAGGTGTTGAACCTTAAAGGAGTTGAAGATTTTATTGAGAGCTTGGACCCTGCTGCTTAAACTACTGTTTTTGATTATTTCCTACTCATTGCTTATCATTATTCATCATGCCAACTTGAGCATCCTTATAGCTCCAGATTTGGCTTGCCTCAGGCATTACCCATCATTCTTAGTCACTGTTGCCTCTCACCAGTTTTCCACAGTCAAGATGCTTCATTACGTTATTCTATCACTGAACCACAGGTTGAATTATCTGTGTCATATTCAACAACCAAGCCTCCCTTGCTTATTCACAGCCCATCAACAACCTCTGTTTTACTTTATCTTGTAACTCTTCTTCCTCAGTTCCCCTCCCCAAATCAGCTAACCTAACTCAACTGGCACACATAGTTCAGAGAGGTCTAGTTCTACCAATGAGTTATCATCCTTAGATCCACCCATCTTAATCCTTCTTGTGATATCAATATTTTTACTTCTTTTGTCATGGTCATTTATCTGAGTGTCAGCACTACTATTTCTTTCTCCAGTCTTCCTAGACATACAAAAGAGGAGAGAAAGCAAAAAAATCTAAAAGAAAAAATAAAAGTTAGGCTTCTGTTAAGCAAAAAAACTTCATAAGACATAAGTAAATTTACTCCTAGACTTCCATCTTGTTTGACTTCTTCAATCCAATGACATCACAGTTTTTAGAGGAGGATTATACTATCCTTTTCAACTAAAATGCAAAATTTGACTTTTTAAAGTTATTTTTTCTGACCACTCCATTAGAAACACCTTTGTTTTTCTTTACTGCCATTTTTGCTTTTCAGTTTCTAATAGATTCCAGGATTTTTACATCAAGAATGTCTGGTAATTTTCTATTTCATTGAAGAAGGCTCATTTTTCCTCCTGTTGAATTATACTCAGATTTTCTGGATAAGTAATTCTTTGGTTATAAAGTTATATCTTTTGCCTTTTGGAGTATCATATTCTATACTCCTTTCTTTTTATAGTTTATGTTGCCAAATCTTGTGTGATTCTGATCTGATTTCTTGGAATTTAAATTCCCCCGCCCCCACACCGGAAACCTTGTAGCTCTGTATTTTGGTTAATATATTTGCAGAAGTTATTGTTAGGGGCTTTATTTCAGGAAGTAAGTGATGGATTCTTCCTATATTCATTTTGTCCTCTGGGCAGATCTGAGAGGGCTTTTTTTTTCATGATTTCTTAAAATAGGATATACAATACTGCTTTTTTTTGGAAGAGGGAGAAGTCCTGAATTTCAGGTAGTTCATTAATTCTTTTTTTTTTTTTAGGTTTTTGCAAGGCAAATGGGGTTGAGTGGCTTGCCCAAGGCTACACAGCTAGGTAATTATTAAGTATCTGAGACCAGATTTGAACCCACCGGTACTCCTGACTCCAAGGCCGGGGGTTTATCCACTAGCCACCTAGCCACCCCCTCATTAATTCTTAAATTGACATTCCTTGATCTCTTTTCCAGGTCATTCAAAAACAATATGAGATGTTGTACATTTTCTTTTTTTTTTTAATCTTTTAACCTTGTTTTAATACTTCTTGCTGTTCCTTGGAGTCATTAACTTCTATTTGGTCTTTTTTAGTTTTCCAGAAGTGTATGACTTCGATAAATTATGTATGTCAATGCCAAGCTGTTAATTTTTTTTCACAAATCGCATTTCTTTTCTAATTCTTTCCTTTCTTTCTATTTAAACCACAATTGATTTATTTTAAAAATCTTGCATCATTTCTTCTAGAAATCTAATTGATCTTATTAACTGGTGGTGGGTTTTGAGACTTTGTAGATATTTTTGAAGTTATTCTCCATATTTGGATTGGTGTCCTCCACATACTTGGTCTTATAATAATAACTTTATTTTTGTTGTTGCTATTGGTTTTTAATAATTTTTCCAGCAATCTGCTCAGGGCAGCCCAATATTGCTGACCTACTAAGGAGCTCTTTAGAGACTGAATGTGTGATCTTGGGCCCTTTATCCATGCTGACTGAGTAAATTATTTTGCCTTCAATTTAGATCTGCTTCTTTGACTACATAATGAGGCTGTTTCTTTCTAGTTTCAATGGTTTATTATTCAATAAATCCAATCCAACCCAAAATTATTTATTAAAAACCTAACCTGAAGACCTGAGTTCAAATCCATCCTCAGAGACTCATTCTCTAATTCCATCCCAGATTACCCTATGCTCACTTCCTGGAAGAGGGATTCAGTTTAGGATTTGTTCTAGATAACACAGTCTCCTTTACTGTTCTCCTTCCCTCCCTGCTGAGTCCAAGATTTGTTTTGAAAGTCCACTTCAGGCCTCTCTCTGAACTCTGATTTTAGGCCTCTCCCCCTTAGAAACCCTTCACTGTTGGTTTGGACCTGGAGCTTTGCAATCAGCTCTGGATCCTGAGTCCATGTTGACCTGGGGACTGAGTCTATCATAAAACTTGGGCTGGCCTAGCTTCTAACTCTCTGGAATCTCAGAGTGTGACTTGAAGTTCTAATAAACACAAATTACCTACTTTTCCTTTCTCTCTTCCTTATCAAAAGACTTTCCCTAATGATCTTTCTGTTTCTTCTTTTTTTCTCCCCTCCCTTTCCCTCCCCTCCTCTTCCTTCCCCTCCTCTCCTCTCCTCTCCTCTCCTCTCTACTTCTCTTTTCTTGAATTTGGTTGAAGAGCTTTTTGTTTCTTGAGGGAAAAAAAAGAGAAATCATATTGCTTAAGAAGTAAAGAAGAGGGGCAGCCAGGTGGCACAGTGGATAAAGTACTGGCCTTGGAGTCAGGAGTACCTGGGTTCAAATCTGGTCTCAGACACTTAATAATTACGTAGCTGTGTGGCCTTGGGCAAGCCACTTAACCCCATTTGCCTTGCAAAAACCTAAAAAAAAAAAAAAAGAAGTAAAGACGAAATTACACAAACACACACACACACACATACATACACAGACATATATATCTAAACTTTTTAGAAACAGACACAAAACAGAATACCCCATAAACTGTCCTTACTAAGTTAGGAATAAATATTGACAATGAGTTTTTTTTGTTTTTGTAACATTCCAGTCTACAAGGATATTATATTAAGCATCAGTAGAAGCATATATTACATACACAAAAAATTTGCTTATAAAAAAAATTCTTTTTCAGATCTTTACTACCAGAATAAACAAGTCATTTAATTTCCCTAGGTTTGTTTCCTCAAGTGTGAAATGAGGAGGTTGGACTAGATTACCTGAGTTTCCTTTCCACTTCAGAGCTATAATCCTACTAGAATGTAAGCTTCCCAAAGGCAGAGATTATTTTCATTTTGTCTTTCTATCTCCAATGTTTGGCAAAGTACCTGGTACGTGTAATTTTGTTTAGTAGTTGTTTCAGTCCTGTTCAAGTCTTCATGACCCCATTTGGTTTTTTCTGGCAAAGCTACCAGAATGGTTTGCTATTTCCTGCTCCAGCTCATCTAATAGATGAGGAAACTGAGGTAAATAAAGTAAGTGATTTGCCCAGGTTCATACACTTAGTAAATCTCTGAGACTGGATTTGAACTTAAGTCTTCATGTTGGATGCCTAATAAATAATAGTTGGGTTAGACTAGATTGACTGCATCACAATCCATTGAAACTAGGAACAAATTTATAGTTCTGTAGTCAAAGAAGCAGGTCTAAATTAGAAGCTAAATAATTTACTCAGGACCACACAGCTCTCCTGGTAAGCAAGGCTGGAGGTAAAACTCTCCTGACTCTCCATCCAAAGCTCATTTCTACTACATTTTTCAAAGGATTCATACTCATAATTTAATTTTATTATCACAAAGCCTTAAGAGGTAGAAAGTGGAAGTATTTTTATTGCTATTTGACAAAAGAGGAAATTGAGATATAGAGATGTTACTTGTTCAAATGTCAGATAAGAAGATGCAAAACAAGAACTAGAATATTGTCTCTCTAGCTTAGGTAATTTCTCCTGGACCTCACATGTACGTGTATTTATCTATATCAATCCAAATAAGAAGTTCTAATAATGAATACAACAGTAGCAAAAGGAAGGACTTTTTGTACCTCATCTATTCAAAGTCAATATGCATTTATTCAGCATTATCATAACTGCCCTGATAATGGATAGAGCACCAGGACTGGAGTGAAAAAATCCAATCTCAAATAGACCTACTACTTGAAGGAACTAGTCATTTAACCTAATTTTACCCCTGTTTTCTCATCTGTAAAATGGGCATAATAATACCACCTACCTTCCAGGGTTGTTGTGAGAATCAAATGAGATTAAAAATTATAAAAGACAGAGCATAATCCCTGGAATAAATAACCTGCACAGCAAGAACTAAATTTGGGTAATGTAGACTCTTAAATGATATTAAATGGCAGCTAGGTGACATGGTGGATAGAGCACTAGGCTTAGAATTAGGAAGACTCAGTTCAAAGTACATTTCAATTACATGTACCTCGGCTATTGAAAAAAGAAAACTAAAACAAAACAAAGTTAATACTTCTACTTTCTCTCATTCTTTCTGAACTAAGCTATTTTATAATTTCTCCAATCCATAAACCAATTGTGATTTTTATAAATAATAACTTTTAATCTTAGTGTATCATCACATAACCTCATGCCAGGACTATTACAGTAGTCTGCTAACCAGCCAGCAGTCTCTGACTTGAGAGAAAGGGGTGATAGTGGTATGGAGTTCCAAGTCAAAGACTATTCAAGCCCTATTTTAGACAGAAAATCCTTAACTTGTTAGTGCCTAGGACATCTCTGTAAAACTATAAAGTTTGGGGCAGCTAGGTGGCACAGTGGATAGAGCACCGGCCCTGGAATCAGTAGTACCTGAGTTCAAATCCAACCTCAGACACTTAAATAATTACTTAGCTGTGTGACCTTGGGCAAGCCACTTAACCCCATTTGCCTTGCAAAAAAAACCTAAAAAAAGAAAAGGACATCAAAAGGTCTAACCTTTCATTTGGAAACCTCATTGCCTTGCAAAAACCTAAAAAAATTTAAAAAAACTATAAGGTTTTTCCTCTCCTCTTCAGACTCCAAGAACTATTTATGCTGATGAAATCATAGAATTTGGTAAAGTTAGATGATAGATAGATAGACAGGTTATTAGGAGGATAGATAGGTGGATAGGTAGAGGGATAGGTGGATGAAGGAATAAGCACATGGATAGATAGATGAATGGATAGATGGATGGATGATAGACGGATTACATATACACATATATGTGTAAACATATTATAGATAATTAGTTTTTATATAAATCAAATGAGATATTTATATATATAAATATATAGATGGATGGATTAATTACAAGGATTGCTATACCAGCTACAAGACTAGAAAATAGGTGTTTTTTAAATCCACTTTTGTTTTTGTTGTTACTGCTCATTCTTCGTTCTCAAAGAGAACCAATAGCATCAGGAGAGTGATGTATTGACTTGCAAGTGAATGGGATTTAAGTGAGGTAGGGTTGTATAAAGTCATTATCAATCTAACCTTCTCTTCCAGAGTCATCAGAGTTCCATGGCAGGGTATAGTTCAAGACAACTGGCAATGACCTGGATACAATGGGAGGTCTTGACCTTTTTAAACAAAGGTCTTTCCCAGGTCTCAGTTTGTCTAAAGAAATGTCTATTAAAGAATGAAAGGGTTGTTATTGTTGTTTTGTCTTTCATTCTCAAAGGAGACCATGTCATCAGGGAAATGATACCATGACAGGCAAGTGAATTGGTTTTCAGTGAGTCACCACCCTCACTTTCTTCTCCAGAGCTACCTGGGTCCAATGACCAGATATGAATCAGGATGACTGGAGATGGTCTTGGATGTGAGGTGATCAGGGTTAAATGACTTGCCCAGGGGCACAATTAGAAAGTGTCAGTATCTGAGGTCACATTTGAACTCAGGAATTAAAAGATTGGTAAAAATTGAGAGACAAAAGATGGCCTAGAATCAATCTGGAAGGGTTAGACTCTCAGAGTTTCTCTAGAACAGAATGACCTGCTTTTACAATGTTGTGGATTTCACTAAGTAAAGTTTTGTATATTCTAGAACTTACTTTAATTAATACTATCGAATTTGTGGAAAGGGATTTTTAGAGAATTTGGTCAATAGTAGGGAATTCTTCTTTGAACTCTGAGAAGACATGTTTCTGGACACAGAAAACACTTTCATATGTGATGTCTCTCTGCATGTGCTGGTCTGCATTACAAGATGCCATTTACAGGTCAAGGTCCTCACCTGTAAATTCATCATCTTTCTGCTAACTCAAGCCTGACACCACTTCCCTCAACTCCTTCTCCTCTTCGGACTGGAGAGTGAAATACCAAACTGCCTTCCTTTTTAATGATCAGAAATTGGACTTTTTGGTTCACTCCATTCTGCATCTGCTCCTTTGCCTCAAAGAATAGCTAGATGATGCAATGGATAGAGAGCACTGGCCTTGGAGTTAGGAGGATAGGAGTTTTAATCCAAGCTCAGACACTTGACCCTTACTAGTTGTGTGATCTTGGGCAATTAAGCCTGATTGCCTCATGTCTAGAGTCATCTCCAGTCATCTTGCTTCCTGTTTGGCCACTGGACCCAGACTTCTCTGAAGGAGAAAGTGAAGTTGGTGACTTAGCACAATGCTCTCCCTGCCCCCTCCCCTGACACACAGCTCAAATCCAATTCATGTGTTTGTCTTAGTCTTCTTCTAGAACAAAGGACAAACATAATTTCAACTCCACATAACAAGATAATCCCCTAGTCTCCTCCTTTCTCTGCCCCCCCCAGTCTTCTTTGGTGTATTATCTCCTCCCCAATTAAATTATAAATGTTTTGAGTGACAGTTTTTTCTTTTGTAATTGTATCTCCAGTGCTTAGCATTGATCCTGACAAATAGTGGGTGCTAAATTAATGTGGATTCGATTGGATTGGGTTGGATTATACCTCACCAGATGTATAATGCTCTTCAGTTTACTGATTGATGAGAGCAGAGAGATTGTAAGGAAAGAGAATATCAGAAAAAGGTATAAATAAAACTTTAAGACAACAGTTTCATATTTGCTCTTCTCATAGAGTCTTGTAGAATTATTCTACAAAATCAAATGTGTTTTGGAAATTAAAAATTGAACTCAAGGTGCAAAATAAGACAACACTTTTTGAGGGCTTGGATACTGTGGAAATGTGGGCATCTATGTGTAAAATGAATAGACGGTCAGAAAGACTTATCTTCCTTAATTCAAATCTGGCCTCAAATACTTCCTAGTGTGTGTGGCCCTGGGCAAGTCACTTGAACATTTTTGCATCCACTTCCTCACCTGTGAAATGAACCAGAGAAGGAAATGGCCAATCACTACAGAATCTTTGCCAAGAAAACCCAAATGAGGTCACTGGAAGAGATGGACATGACTGAAAACAACTAAATAGCAACAACTACCCAATAATACTTGTAGGAATGTGTTTTGCTTGATTATGCTTAATCTTTTGGCAAAAATATTTTGCTTTTTTTGCATTAAAATAAGTGGGTGGGAAGAAAAGAGAAAAAATGCTTCTTATTTTGAAAAATAACTAATTTTTAAAAATCAAGTGATCTTATATTCTTCACATCTCTATTAATTATGTGACTACAAGGGTCCAAAGTCATATGTGAAAATCCACTTGTTTCTATCTCATATCTTCACTAAGGATACTTTCTTTGTATATAAAAGTCAATATGAGCATATTGCTATGGAGCAAATGGGGTGGGGAAATACCAGAGGGACATCAGTGGTTTGTTTTGGGCAATGAAATCACAAAAAAGAGAGAGAGAAGAGAGGAAAGGAGAGGGGAGAGATGGAGAGAGAGAAGAGATTTTAGTTCTTTAACAAGATAAAGAAGGTGAGTTTCAAAGAAGATAGTAAGGTTAAGCAAAAAGAGAAAGTTACAAGCTGAGCTAGGGGAGAATAGCACAAACAGTTAAAGAAAGGAAAAAGGAAAGAGAAAGGAATCATGTTCCAGAACATAATTTAGTGAGAAAAGTGGCACTGTTTGAACACATTTTTGCATACTCTTTAATGTCTGGTTTAAAGGAAGACACCTGGATTCTTATGTCTGTTTCTGCATCACATTTTGTAATTGAAGAAAATAAAGAAACCTGGCCCTAAGATGGAAAAGGAAGGCTATTTTAATAGAGAAATAATGTCTAACCATTATTAGAATAATAATTTTGACCTCACAGACCCATTGAAAGGTTTTCAGCGATGATACTTTAAGAACCACTGATCTAAAGTATTATTCCCTTTTCACTTATGCACATGAGAATTATATATACTTTGTATGCAGCTGGGTGGTGAAGTGGATAGAGTACTGATCTTAGAGTCCTTCTGATGTGAGTTCAAATCTGACTTCAAATACTTGACACATACTGGCTATGTAACCTTGAGAAAGTCACTTAACCCTGATTGCCTCCCATCCAGGGCTATCTCCAGTTATCTTGATTTATATCTGGCTTGTTTGTTTGTTTTGCAAGGCAATGGGATTAAGTGACTTGTCCAAGGCCACACAGCAAAGTAAGTATTAAGTGTTTGAGGTTGAATTTAAACTCAGATCCTCCTGACTCCAGGGTAGGTGCTCTATCCACTGCACCTAGCTGCCCCATTGATTCATAAAGAGCCACTGGATCCAAATGACTCAGGAGGAATTTATGAATCTGTTGACAGCCCCTCCTCACTCAAATCCAATTCATGTGTTTGTCATGACATCATCTCTATGATGTCATGGTGTTCTTCAAGAATAAAGACAAAGGGCAGAACCAAGATAGCATGTGAGGGCAGGAATTCCTGGAAACTTATCCCCCCCCAAAAAAAACTCCAAAAGCCATAAAATTATGTCTCTAGTCAAAATTTAGAGGGGCAGAACCCACAGAAAGATTGAGTGATACAATTTCCCAGTCCAAAACAACTTAGAATATTCATGGGGAAGGTCTGTTTCACTAGGGCCCAGGAGATGGAAAGAGTTGCCAGCAGGGCTGGGGCAAACCAGTCTAGCCTTCCAGGAAAAGGCCTTGGGGAACTGGGTCCATGACATTTGGGTGCAGTTTCCAGATCTTTTGGCCCAGGTATCTCTAGGGATGACTTGAAGGGGTGGTAAGTGAGCTCAGAGCTCTGGCCCCAGCCTTGGAGAAGTCCTGCAATGGGAACTTGTGGCAGGAAGCTGTGGAGCCATCCAGCACTTCCAGAGCACTCAGCCCATATTTGGTAAGGGGGTGGGGAGAGGTCTCTCTGCTATCCCTGGGATAGGTCTCTGCTGGTTGCCCACACTCAGATCCAGGGTGCAGTCTGAGTCCCCATTCTATCATAGAGGAGCAGGGACCCTCCTCACAGCCATCTACAGACCAGAGCATGAGCCAGGAAAGCATGCAGAGTCTCTCATAAGACCTTGAAAGAATTAAGGTCCCTGTGGGGTGTCCCAAAAACTCCCCAAAGCCTTGGAAGTGTGGTAAATCAGCCATAGGCTGAGGAAATGAGCAAACAACAGAAAAAAGAAGAACCTGACCATAGAAAATTACTTTGGGCCCATGGAGGATCAAAATATACACTCAGAAAATGACAAAGTCAAAACTTCTGTATCCAAGATAAATAGGAAATGGGCTCAGGCTATGGACAAGCTCAAAAAGACTTTGAAAAACAAGTAAAGGAGCAGAGGAAAAACTGGGAAGAGAAATGAGAGCAATGCAGGTAAATCAGTAGCTTGGTGAACAAAATTTAAAAAAAAATTGAAGAAAATAGTATGTGAAAAACCAGTTTAGGTCAATTGGAAAAAGCAGACCAGAAGGCAAATGAGGAAAGAATGCTTTAAAAAGCAGAACTGGTCATCTGGAAAAGGAGATAAAAAAGCTCTCCGAAGGAAATAACACCTTCAAATATTGAATGGAGCTAAAGGAAGCTGATAACTTTGTGAGAAATCAAGAAACAATAACGAGATAATAAGAATGAAAAATTAGAAGAAAAATATGAAATATCTCATTGGAAAAACAACTGATCTAGAAAACATCCAGAAGAGATAATTTAAAAATTACTGGACTACCTGAAAGTCATGACAGGAAAAGAGCCTTGGCTTCATTTTTCAAGAAATAATACAGCAAAATTGCCCTGAGATCCTAGAAGCAGGGGGTAAAATAGAAATTGAAGGAAACTACTGGTCACCTTCTGAAAGAAATCCCAAAAGAGAAATTCCTAGGAATATTATAGCCAAATTCTGAAACTCACAAGTCAAAGAGAAAATACTACAAGCTGCCAGAAACAATTCAACTACCATGGTGCTACAGTCAGGATTACACTGGATTTGGCAGCATCCACATTAAGGGCTCATAGGGTTTGGAATATGACAGTCTAGAAGGCAAAAGAGCTTGGATTACAATTGAGAATCAACTACCCAGAAAAACTGAACATTCCCTTTCAAGGGAAAAGATGGACATTCAATTAAATTGGGAACTTTCAAACTTTCCCATTGAAACAACCAGAATGGAACAGAAAGTTTGTTCTCCAAGTACAGGACTCAGGTGAAGCACAGAGAGGGTGGACAGGAAGGGCAAATTATAAGGAATTTAATGATGATAAACTGTGAGTATTCCTGCATAGGAAGCTGATACTGATAACTCACATGAACCTTCTCATTTATAAGAGCAGTTAGATGGAGCATATATAAACAAGGCACAGGATGGGGCTGAATATAAGGGTATAATATAGTATAAAGATGGAGTCAATGGATGATAAAGCAATGCACTGGGAGGAAGGGAAAGGAGAAACAGAATGGGCTAAGATTTTTCACATAAAAGATTTAAGAAAAAATGTTTTGCAATGGAGTGGAAGGGGAGAAGGCAAAGGGGAATGAGGGAGCCTTCATTCTCATCAGATATGGGTCAATGAAGAAATAACATACACATTTAATAGGATGCAGAAATCTATCTTACCCTAGAGAAAAATGAGAGGAAAGGGATGGAATAAGGAGGATGGGGGAGGGGAGGGAGAATAGGTGTTGGAAGAGAAGAAAGATTGTGGGAGAGGGTAGTCAGAAACAACACACTTCTGAGCAGGTATAGGGGAAAGGAGTGGGGAGGAATAGAATGGTGATAGCTAGTAATAGTGACTGTGGGAAAAGATATTAAAGCAACTTCTTTAGTGAACTTGTGATAAGGAAGGAAACTCATCCCAGAGACAGAGCTGATGGGATCTGAACACAGACTGAAGTACATTTTTTCCCACTCTCACTTCATTTCTCTGGAGGTTTCTCTATCTTTTTTAGGGGAGGGGGTTTATATTTACTTTCACAACAAGATTATTGTAATAATATAAAACAAATAAACCATAAAAAGAAAAAATGAAAATGAAAAAAGAATGAAAGACAAACATTACCTTGTGAGAAAAGTATTTAAATGAAAATTCTTTCAAGAAGGTGATGTATTTAAGAATAGGATTAAAGTTGTTAGGAAAAAATTGTAAGATTATTTAATCCTATTAATTAAATTATTTAATTATGAAAGAAAATATGTTTTGATGAGATGTCAAAGCATGCATTAAATCATGATTCATGTTATTTAAGCTCTTAGTACTTATGCAAGTATTCAGTGGAATTTTTATGGAAACCAAATTATATCACCAATTTTTAATTTTAAAAAAATTAGATTTCTCAAACATGGTGAAAGAAGATAAAAATATTACAGGCTGGCTTTTCGTTTGTTAAGTTGATTTTGTTTGTTTGTTTGTTTTTAACTATGTTTAGGACAGAAGAAGAATCAAAGAAAGAGTAGATTCCACAGCTGGGATGGATAGGACCTAGAAAAAAAGGATGAAAATGAAAAGATTCAACTATTCACTTTTTATTTTGCATCAGCTTTCTGTAAGGGTGAAGTTGATTGATATTTATTTTAGCAAATCACTCCACTTCACTTAAAGTTAAGTGATAAGATAATCAATCTTGAGCTAAAAAACTAAAGGGAAAAGTCCTTTTGACTGCAGTGAGTTACACAAGAATTACTTTCAAATAGCCTATGGACAAGTAGACTACCTCTAGAGATCATCAACAAATCATCAAGGTAGAAGTTGGAGAAATTGTAGCTTTCCAACACACACCTAAGGTCTAAATACTTGGGGAAGAAGGAAAAACCCTACTGTGGCCACTTTGAGACTTGAAAGACCATAGGATTTTGACCTTCCTGTCCTCTTATCAGCCATCCTTACATCAACCCACCTCATGGACTATAGCTAATAAAAATGTCTTCATGTGAAATCAAAGACAAACTGGTCCTTGCTTAAGGGGATCTTCTTGAATTTCCTGCAAATAAACTGAAATGACTTATGGTAGCCAAAAACTGTAAGTTATACCTTTGCCACCTGTTTTCTAAGCTTGAGTCCACTTTCTCCTGAACTTTATATATATACTTTCGGGAGGATGTTTTATACCAATTTTTTAAAAACTGTACTAAATAATCCATTAAAAAACTAATTAGCTGAATGTTTAAGTGATTGTTAACTGATAATCTTAAAAAGAAGCACACAGATGTGGGGCCTTGAGCCAACTGTGTAATAGAATCATCTCTGACTTCTTAGGAGTACTCTTTTTTTAAATTAATTTTTATTAAAGATCTTATTTGAGTTTTACAATTCCCCCCCATCTTACTTCCCTCCCCCCACTCCCCCACAGAAAGCAATCTGTCAGTCTTTACTTTGTTTCCATATTGTACCTTGATCCAAATTGGGTGTGATGAGACTGAAATCATATCCTTAGAGATCAGACAATAAGATATCTGTGTTTTTCTAAATTGCATGGGATAGTCCTTGAACTTTGTTCAAACTCCACAGTTCCTTATCTGGATACAGATGGCACTCTCCTTTTCAGACAGCCCAAAATTGCTCCCAATTGTTGCACTGATGGAATGAGCGAGTCCTTCAAGTTTGACCATCACTCCCATGTTGCTGTTAGGGTATACAGTGTTTGTCTGGTTCTGCTCATCTCACTCATCATGAGGTCATGCAAATCCCTCCAGGCTTCTCTGAAATCCTGTCCTCCTGGTATCTAATAGAACAATAGTGTTCCATGACATACATATACCACAGTTTGCTAAACCATTCCCCAATTGAAGGACATTTACTTGATTTCCAATTCTTTGCCACCACGAGCAGGGCTGCTATAAATATTTTTGTGCAAGTAATGTTTTTACCCTTTTTCCTCATCTCTTCAGGGTATAGACCCAGTAGTGGTATTGCTGGGTCAAAGGGTATGCACATTTTTGTTGCCCTTTGGGTGTAGTTCCAAATAGCTCTCCAGAAGGGTTGGATGAGTTCACAGCTCCACCAACAGTGTAATAGTGTCCCAGATTTCCCACAACCCTTCCAACAATGATCATTATCCTTTCTGGTCATATTGGCCAATCTGAGAGGTGTGAGGTGGTACCTCAGAGAAGCTTTAATTTGCGTTTCTCTAATAATTAATGATTTAGAGCATTTTTTCATATGGCTATGAATTGCTTTGATCTCCTCATCCGTAAATTGCCTTTGCATGTCCTTTTACTATTTGTCAATTGGGGAATGGCTTTTTTGTTTTAAAAATATGACTCAGTTCTCTGTATATTTTAGAAATGAGTCCTTTGTCAGAATCATTAGTTGTAAAGATTGTTTCTCAATTTACTACATTTCTTTTGATCTTGGTTACAGTGGTTTTATGTGTGCAAAAGCTTTTTAATTTAATGTAATCGAAATCATCTAATTGGTTTTTGGTGATGTTCTTCAACTCTTCCTTAGTCATAAACTGCTCCCCTTTCCATAGATCTGAGAGGTAAACTAGTCCTTGATCTTCTAATTTGCTTATAGTATTGTTTTCTATGTCTATGTCCTGTAACCATTTGGATCTTATCTTTGTAAAGGGTGTTAGGTGTTGGTCTAATCTAAGTTTCTTCCATACTAACCCAATTATCCCAGCAGTTCT
The DNA here is from genome assembly GCF_037893015.1 of Macrotis lagotis. Classification (NCBI taxonomy): domain Eukaryota; kingdom Metazoa; phylum Chordata; class Mammalia; order Peramelemorphia; family Peramelidae; genus Macrotis; species Macrotis lagotis. The sequence continues at coordinate 683,435,275 of NC_133658.1, forward strand.
TATCAAAGAGGGAGTTTTTATTCCAATGGCTGGATTCTTTGGGTTTATCAAACAGCAGATTACTATAATCCTCTCCTGCTTTTACACCTAGTCTATTCCACTGGTCCACCACTCTGTTTCTTAGCCAATACCAAACAGTTTTGATGACTGATGCTTTATAACATAATTTTAGATCAGGTAGGGCTAAGCCACCTTCTTCTGTACTTTTTTTCATCAAGCTCCTGGCAATTCTTGACTTTTTATTTCTCCATATGAATTTACTTATAATTTTTTCTAACTCATTAAAGTAATTTTTTGGAATTTTGATTGGTAGGGCACTAAACAATCAATTATTAGTTTTGGTAGAATTGTCATTTTTATTATATTAGCTCTACCTATCCATGAGCAGTTGATATTTGCCCAGTTATTTAAATCTGATTTAATTTGTGTGAGAAGTGTTTTATAATTATTTTCAAAGATTCTGAGTCTGTCTTGGCAAATAGACTCCCAAGTATTTTACACTGTCTGAGGTTACTTTGAATGGGATTTCTCTTTCTAGCTCTTCCTGCTGTATCTTGCTAGACATGTATAGAAAGTTGAGGATTTATGAGGGTTTATTTTATAACCTGCAACTTTGCTAAAATTGCTAATTGTTTCCAGTAGATTTTTGGATGATTTTCTTGGGATTTTCTAGGTAGACCATCATGTCATCTGCAAAGAGTGAGAGTTTTGTCTCTTCCTTCCCAATTCTAATTCCTTCAATTTCTTTTTCTTCTCTAATTGCTGATGCTAACATTTCTAATACAATATTGAATAGCAGTGGTGATAATGGGCATCCTTGTTTCACCCCGATCTTATTGGGAATGCCTCTAGCCTCTCCCCTTTGAATATAATGCTTGTTGATGGTTTCAGATAGATACTGCTAATTATTTTAAGGAACGGTCCATTTATTCCTACACTCACAGTCCTTTTATTCCTACACTCAGGAGTACTCTTAAGACCTAAGTAGAAGATGTAGTCAAGTTCTGGATATCCAAATCATATGTGAAAATGGGAAGAATGGGAATTAGGATAAGAATCCTCAGAGGCTACATGGGCTACATATCTTTTCACATAGTCCTACTCTGAAGCATCATCTTGATGTTGAAGTGCCATTAGATTCTTTTTTTTTTAGCGTTTTTTTTTTTGCAAGGCAAACGGGGTTAAGTGGCTTGCCCAAGGCCACACAGCTAGGTAATTATTAAGTGTCTGAGACCGGATTTGAACCCAGTTACTCCTGACTCCAGGGCCGGTGCTTTATCCACTACGCCACCTAGCCGCCCCCCCCATTAGATTCTTAAGGGCTATTTTAGCAGAGTCGAAGGTCTGACAAATTCTATCATACCACTAAAGCTTTGATTGAGTGTGCTTTCCAGGGACCAGCACAATTAAGTAGGTCCACCAAAAGTGGACTGGTCCAGTGGTGACATGGTCATGGAAACCCATGAAGCAAAGAGAAATACAAAATGGCTCTTAGTCCCATGTAGCTCCTTCTACTTCTAAAGTAGACTGTAGAAAAGGAGACAGAAGGTGCAAGGAATTATACAATTTTTAGACTGATTATGAATTTAACTGTGGTACTATAAATTTTTAAGCCTTGTGACCAATGAGTAGACTTTTTAATAGAGGGACTAGTGTATCAATTTTGACATTCTTACTATAAACAAATTCAAAAGAAAGAAGGAAATTACAGCTGAATTGAAGGATGACTCACAGGCTTGCCTTGGAGAGACAAATGAAGTTGAAAGAACCAGTTTTATCATGAACTCTAAAGTAATAAGAAATATTATTTCAGGAGATATTTGGTTTTCTTATAATAAAATGTCTATGATAAATTATTTGTAGAGAGACTGCTATAAAAATTATTGCAGCTTACTTATTGACCCCTGTTCCATAAAGCTAAAAAAAAGAGCCTTTATATCAAATCAAGAAACACTTCCGATACCCAATGGTTTCAATGCAAAAATAAGAATAGGTCAGTATGACAAGAAATGTTGAAAAATATGAATCATAAGATATGAGAGAAGCCAATAACCTGTAGATTAAATGGAAGCTTCAGACCTAAACATCATGAATACTTTCTATGAGAAAAGAATGGAAAGGTGATAGATATGATGAGCATCAAGCAACATAGGAAAATTACATTGATTTTATTTTAACAGACAGGAAATTATTTCTTACTGATGTGGGAGTCAGTTTTGAATCATCTTTCTATGTATAGTCAGACCACTTGCTAGAACAATGATTAAATTTAGTTCAATGCTAAAAAATATTTTTTAAAAAAGGATAAAAGTGAGAGGAAAATCATGGCATGCAATTAGAAAATTCTGTTATAATCTATTTAAATGAGTTATTGTTGACAAAAATGTAATATTAATTGAAAAAAGGATGTAGGCACTCATTCAATTATTTCATGAAGTTTAATTGATGTAGATCAACTGTTGAGGCATCAAAAGAGCCTAAAAAGTGCCTTAGCCAACAAATACTTATTTACTAAGGAAAATGGGACCTAAAGTTAACACTGATTTAGGAGATTAATATCGTTTGTCAAATCTTGAGGAGAAAGATGTTGAAAGATTATGAGCAATATTTCCTCCTAAAGCTAAGAGAAGTTAAAGTAAACCCAATGTAAAGGAAGCTTGCTGAGTGATCAACTAAACAAAGTCGACCGAAGGGCATTTAAGAGTAAAAATGTAAAGACAACAAATAGGAGAAAAATTGAAAAGATCTGCAAGAGTTTTTAAGGATAAATTCATTGGTCACAAGGCTCAAAAATTTATAGTACCACAGTTAAATTTATAACCAGTCTAAAAATTGTGTAATTCCTTGCACCTTCTGTCCCCTTTTCTACACTTTACTTTAAGTAAGAGTCACCACTTTTTCACTCTAAAATCACAATCTTGTGATTCAGGATTGAATCATATAAGTAGAATGTTGATATTTAAAGATAGGTTTTCATCTTAGAAAGAAATTTGGAATAATTAAAGGAATTTTATAATTTCTTAATGATATTCAAGCTTTTTCCTCCTTTTATTTAATCCTAGACTCAACTCACTTTTCATATTTACTGTTATTTCAAGATACAAATCTTTGTTTACGTGTACATATATGTATTATATTTATGTGCATATATATTTATGCATGATTATATGTATACTTATGGATATGCAATATGCTATGATATGGTCACTAGCTATTTTTGGCATTGAGAGGGAATAGAGAATAGGGTTCCAAGTCTGGAGAGACCTGTGTGACCCTGGGCAAGTACTTAATTCTCTTTGCCTCAGTGTCCTTATCTGTAAAATGAGCTGGAGAAGAAAATAGGAAACCACATCAGTATCTTTGCCAAGAAAACCACAAATGGAGTCACAAAAAATCAGACCTAGCTTGCCAGCCACTTTTATCCTTTTCTATCTTTTGACATATGTTCAAGTTCATGTTCATCTTTTCCATAACATTGTCTATCCATCTCATCCTCTGCATCTCTTTTTTCCTTTTGCATTCAATCTTTCTCAACATTAGGGTCTTTTCCAATGAGTCTTATGTTTTCTTTCTTTTTCCATTATATTGTTTCCTTCTTGCTTACATAATTTATTGTATGTCATTGGAATTATTAAATTAAATAACCATGTGTCTTGGGTTTGCATCTTAAGCTATTTTTGCTGGAGGCAATCTGTGGATTTTTTTTAATTCAGAAGTTTTGGATAAGTTTTTGTTCCTTATTTCTTGAATTGTAGTGTTCAGAATTTTTTACTTGTAATGTTCTTCTGGATGATCTATAATCCTTAAATTATCTCTATGTTTTCTATATTCATGATCAAAATACTTTGCTTGTGTAGCCCAACTTGCCAGCAGTGGGGTCACTCCTATTACTCAAGGAGTCCGTTCTTTGTCCTTTGTTCTCAAAGAAGACCATAACATCAGGGAGTTGATGCCATGACATGCAATGAATTGGACTTAAGTCAGGGGGGTACTGTGCAGGGGGTTACTGGTCTCACTCTCTCTTCAGAACCATCTGGCCAGATATGAATCAGGACAACTGGAGATGGCCTTGGATACAGTGAGAGACCTGAACCTTTTAAAGTTCAGGTCTTTCCTTGATCATAGTATGATGGAGGCAAGGCCCATTCAGTGATTAAGGCTAGGAAAGAAGTTGTTGCTGTTGTTATTGTTGTTGTCCTTTGTTCTCAAAGAAGACCAAGACTTCAGGGAGTTGATGCCACGACATGAAAATGAATTGGATTAAGTAGGGGAGCCAAAGTACTGGTAAGATTTTTTTTTTGGGGGGGGTGTTAAAAACAAAACAAAATGAAACAAAAAGCCACACAGAATTTGAATATATACTATGTTCACTTTTTAAAAAACTTCTCTTATGTTTTCTTTCCATAGTTTTTTTTCCTTTAGTCCTAATTCCTCTTATACAAAATGACTACTATGTAAATATGTTAAACAGAAATCTACAGGGGCAGAGCCAAGATGGCCACATGAAGGGATCAAGTCTTAGGAGCTCTCTGATAAAAACTCATAAACTAAGGACTCTAACTAAACTTTCGAGAGACAGAACCCACAAAGGGACCCAGTGAGGCAGTTCTCCTACTCAAGGTAACCTGGAAAAGAGCAGAAAGGCTCTGCTCCCCAGGGTCAGAGGGGCGGCCTGCCAGAGGGGTGGCCTGCCAGAGCCAAAGAACTTCAGCCTCCCGGAGGCAGCCCCAGGGCACTGGGAGCCGCAGCTCACAGCAGCGAGGGAGTCTCCTGAGTTGCACCCCTGGGAGCACCGGGCACAAAGTGGGAGAACAGTGGGGGACCTCTGCCAGAGAGAGCATGTGGAGCCCAGCCCTCAGGGCACACAGGGAGCAGCTTGGTCTTTCAGCAGCCCAGACCTGGTAACAGAAGCAGGCGGAGCCGGTAAGCAGGAGCCCCCAGGGCATGAGCCCATTGAGCTGAGGGAGGGGAGTGAAGAGAGAGAGACTGCAGAGCTCTGTCCTCTGCCCCTGGAACAGGACTCTGGGGCTCTGACCACATTCAGATCCTGATCCCAGTCTAGACCCCCCCCACAGAACAACAGGGCCCCCCCCCCACCTCAGCCCCATAAGAGGGGGGCGCTTATTCACAGACCAGGAGGGAGGACAGAGCCTCACACACACACTGAGACCCTTGTGGGAGTGTCCCAAAAGCTCAGGAAGCACCCCCAAAAACAGGCTTAGGCTGAGAAAATGAACAAGCAAAAAAACAAGAGGAAGACCATTGAGAAATATTTTGCAAATGAGCCCAAGAAGGATCAAAATACTCAGTCTGAAGATGAGGAAGCACAAGCTCCTGCATCTAAAGACTCCAAGAAAAACAGAAATTGGGCTCAGGCTATGATAGAGCTCAAAAAAGACTTTGAAAATCAAATGAGGGAGTTGGAAGAAAAACTGGGAAAAGAAAGGAGAGAGATGCAGGAAAAACATGAAAATGAAGTCAGCAGCTTAGTCAAGGAAATCCAAAACAATGCTGAAGAAAATAGCATGCTAAAAACCAGCTTAGGTCAAATGGATAAAACAGTTCAAAAAGTTATGGAGGAGAAGAATGCTTTAAAAAGCAAAATTGGCCAAATGGAAAAAGAGATAAGAAAACTCTCTGAGGAGAACAAATCCTTCAGACAAAGAATAGAATTCAGGGAGATTGATGAATTTACCAGAAATCAGGAATCAATACTTCAAAATCAAGAAACTGAAAAATTAGAAGAAAATGTGAAATATCTCATTGAAAAAACAACTGATATGGAAAACAGACGTAGGAAAGATAATTTGAAAATTATTGGAATACCTGAAATTCATGATCAGGAAAAGAGCCTTGACATCATTTTCAAAGAATTACTACAGGAAAATTGCCCTGATATTCTAGAAGCAGAGGGCAAAATAGAAATGGAGAGAATCCACTGATCCCCCTGAGAAAGAGATCCCAAAAAATCAACCCCCAGGAATATTATAGCCAAGTTCCAGAACTCCCAAGTCAAAGAGAAAATATTACAAGCAGCCAGAAGGACACAGTTCAAATATCGTGGAGCTGAAGTCAGGATCACACAGGACTTAGCAGCAACTACATTGGAAGCTCGTAGGGCTTGAAATATAATATACCGGAAGGCAAAAGAGCTTAGAATGCAGCCAAGAATGAGCTACCCAGCAAGGCTGAATGTCCTCTTCCAGGGAAAAAGATGGACTTTCAATGAACCAGGGGAATTTCAAAGGTTCCTTTTGGAATGGCCAGAGCTGAACAGAAGGTTTGATCTTCAGATACAGGACTCAGGTGAAGCATGGAGATTGGAGGAGAGGGGGGAAATATGAGGGACTTAATGAGGATGAGCTGCATGTATAGAAAAATGATACTGATAATATTCATATGAACCATCTCAGTTAATAGAGCAGGTAGAGGGAGCTTTTATAGTTGAAGCACAGGAGAAAGCTGAATTTGAAGTTAAAATATGGTGTAAAAATGGAGTCAATAGAAAAAAAAGGGAAATGGAATGGGAGAAAGAAAAAGGAGAGGGGGAATAGTCCAAGATATTTCACATAATAAGATTTTTTTTTTTATTACAATGATCTATTGCAATGATATGGAAGGGGGAGGCAAGGGGGAATGAGGGAACCTTTGCTCTCATCAGAGATGGCTAGGAGAGGAAACAGCAAATATATGCAATGGGGTATAGACAACTGGAGTAAGAAGGAGGGGGAGTAGGGGGAAGGCTGTGGGGATGTGAATAAAGGAGGAGAGGATGGACCATGGTAGGACAATGTTCAGATATAACACATTTTCTTTTTTACCCAGCAAGGGGCTGGGATTGGATGGCCTGCCCAGGACCATAGGGCCAGGTGGATTCTGGGCCTAAGGGGTGGTATGGGGGCTCAAGGCTTCTTGGCCTCATGACCAGGGATCTGTCTGCTGCGCCACTCAGCAACCCTACAGCAGAGTCAGAGTGAAAGGAGAGAGAAAATATAGTACATGGAAGGGAGAAATAAGAAAGGAGGGAGTTGCGATCAGCAATGTCAACGGTGGAAAAATATGGAAGTAATTTTTGTGATGGACTTATCATGAAGAATGTGATCCACCCACGACAGAGTTGATGGTGTTGGAACAAAGACTGAAGCACATTTTTTGTTATTATTATTTGGGGGAGAGTGCAGGGCAAGTGGGGCTGGGTGGCCTGCCTGGGGCCACATAGCAGGGTGATCTTTGGGTGTCTGGGGCTGTATTTGGACCCAGGTGCTCCTGGCTCAAGGGCCAATGCTCTGTCTGCCACCCAGCCACCCCTACTATCATTACTATTTTATTTTATTTTGGGTCTTTTTTTTTCCTTCTTTTTGGTTTTTGCAGGGCAGTGGGGATTGGGTAGCTTACATGTCACATGGCTGGGTGATTATTGGGTTTATGAGGCTGGATATGGACTCGGGTGCTCGTGGCTCCAGGGCTGGTGCTTCGTCCATTGCACCACCTGGCCATACCTACAATTATTACTATTATTTTTTTAATTTTAATTTTTTTCTCTCCCCTTTACTTTTTTCGCCCAAGCAAGTCTATCTATGTTCATGGGGGGAGGGGTATTTTGTTTACTTGTAAACAAGTATATTTTATTAATGTAAAAAAAATTTGTACGAAATGAGAATAAAAAATAAATTAAAAAAACATTAAAAAAAGAATGTTATCAAAAAAAGAGACATTATTATTTTTAAAGTATGCATTAAGGCAAGATTACTTCATGATCTATTTATGTTCAGCCAAGATTACTTCATGATCTATTTATGTTCAGCCCTTCTAAGCATACTTTCTTCCTCTTTCCCTGTTGTACTGCTCTACACAATAAAGTATCTAGTAAAACAGCAATAAACAAAAACAAAAACAAAAAAACAGAAATCTACATATATAACTTTTACCAGACTGTTCACTACCAAGGCAAGAGGGGAGGGAAGAGAGGATAGTAGAAAAATGTGTAGCTTATAAATTTGCAAATGGATGATTGTTGAAAAACTACCAAAGCATGTAATTGGAAAAATAAAATTTCAATTTAAATGAAAATAAATGAATAAATAAAAAAGTGAAAAAGAAAAAAGAAAAGCTTTCTTGGGGTTTACAGGTCACAGATCACTCTGGTTCTCCTTGTTTGGTCAACAATGAGTCTCAGGTTAAGTCCATTTGGTTATTTTTTAGGTCCTGATTGGTCCAATTGTAAATAATTGTTTCTGCTTTGGCCAGAAATACTGAGTCTTTCCTTTCCAGGGTGACTTTTTTTTTGACTAAGCAAAAGAGGCTATTCTTTACTTCATTTCTTTCTTACCAGCCTTAATCACTGAGAAACCCAAGGATTTTGTCTTCCCAGTTAAATTTTTTTTTCTTGGACTAGGCAAAAAATGATCATTCTTGACCCTTTTCCTCATCTCTCTATTACCTAGCTTTAATCACTGAATGGACATTGTCTCTATCAAACTATGGGGAAAGTCTTGAGCTTTAAAAGGGCAAGATCTCTCATTACATCCAGCACCATCTCTAGTCATCTTGATCCATATCTGACCAGATGGCTCCGGAGAGAAAGTAAGCCTGGAGACTGCACAGCAAACTTCTCATCCAATTTATTTGCCTGTCATGGCATCAACTCCCTGATGTCATGGCATCAACTCCCTGATGTCATGGCATTCTTCAAGAACAAAGGACAGATAACAAACTTTTTGCTTGTATAGAGTTCACATTTTCTTTTAATGTTATTGCTTTTTTTCTTCTCTTTTTCCTGATTTTACTTTATTTCTAAGTATTTGCATTTCCAATCAGTGATTCTCTCTTTTTTCTTTGATGAGATTTGCCACTGTGGTTTGATGACTTCCTTTTCTGCCAATTAATTTTGCTATTCAGGACATAAATTCTACTTTCATGATTCCTAATTCTTTCCTGAACAATTTAGGACCACATTTTTGCTCTCTTAGAAATCTACTCTGCCACATCAGGTACTGATTTATTTTCCTGTTTCTTTCATTCATTATTCAGAGATTTTTTTGTAACCATTTACATGATCTGGAGGTCATATGATCATAAGTTTTTAATATCTTCACTATTGGTTTATCAACTTGTGTTCAAGATTTTTAACTGTTTTATTTTTTTTCTCTTGAGAAGTTGTTTTTCTTTATATTCTCACTCACTTTCTAATCCTTATGACAGTAGATTTCCTGGGGAATGGAATTCAAAACTGTCCTAGCTTCCTCCCACACAGGAAGTTTATTCTTTATTAGTTTAAATGGTATCTGGAGGGACAGAATTGTTAGTTAGATGTCAGCTTCTCTTCCTTTAGACTTGGTGGAGCACCTTCATATATGGTGGCACTCTGCCCCAGTTCCTTTTGTTTCACAGTTTTCTGACTGAATACTCTTGAAAGTTTACTATGATAATGCCAGGCATGAGCTTCCTGATTTCTGTAGTGTAAGTTAGGAAGGAATAGAAGGGAACAGATATTTCTGTAATGCCTAATATATGCCAGCACTGTACTAAACTAAGCACCTTTACAAGTACTATCTTATTTGATCTTTACAACAACCCTGCAAGATAAGCACTATTATCATCCAGTTCTGCAGTTGAGTCAACTGAGCCCAATAGAGATTAACTAACTTGCCCAGAGTCACCAAACTAGTTGATATCCTCCTAACTCTAGGTCCATTATTTTTCTACTGTACAACCAGCTGCCTCTGCATTGAGTCCTTTTGTGTAAATCTGCCAGATTGTAGTGGGCTGAGTGAGTGTATTAGGAATTAGAAATTAATCTAGTGTTAAGTCATTGGGTTGTTAACCTTGTTAAGGATGTTGGTATCTTAGTTGGTGGAGACAAATTAAATTGCTTTTTCTGTTGCATTATTCCTGTTTTGGAGAGATTTGAAAAGTTGTGAGGATAAGAGAAAATGACCAGGCTTCTATTTTTGTTAGTCATGTAACCTGTTTCTTTTGAAAAAGGTATGTTTATCAAGAGTGATAATTGTCATGGATTTCATCCCACCAAGTCTCAGTAATAGATATGAGGTCAAATTTTTCCCCTTTTCTTTTAGGATCTCTAATTCTTTTTTCTTTTTTTCTTGTATTACATAATTTTTTTTTCCAATTACATATAATGGTAGTTTCTACCAATCATTTATTGGTGAGGTTTTGACTAAACTTTGGGCATAGAGACTTGAGGTCATGGGTTTTATTGATGACTCTCTTTTAAAAAAAAAAGATGACAAAGTTATGATTTAATTTTTAAAATTAAAAATATACCTTCCTGGGACAGCTAGGTGGCACAGTAGATAGAGCACCAGCACTGGAGTCAAGAAGACCTGAATTCAAATACAACCTCAGATACTCAATACTTAACTATGTGACCTTGGGCAAGTCACTTAACCCCCTTATCTTACAAAACACCCATATATATATGTAGATAGATAGATAGAAATACCTTCTCTCTCTCTCATCTCTCTCTCTCTCTCTCTCTCTCTCTCTCTCTCTCTCTCTCTCTATTAAAAGACAGCAAAATAAAACCCTTATAACAAATATTCATAATCAAGCAAAACAAATGTCCATTTTTGGCCATGTCCAAAAAAATATATGTTTCAATCTGCACCCTGATTTTGTTAGGTAGGAAGCATGTTTCATCATGAGTTGTCTGGAATCATAGGTGATCTTTGTATTCATCAAAATCATTAAGTCTTTCAAAATTATTTTGTAATTAAACATTTTAAAGTTGTTCCCTTGATTCTGTTCACTTCACTTTCATCAATTCATCTAAGTCTTTCCAGGTTTCTCACAAAGCCTATATTTCATTCCTTATAGCATAATAGTCTTTTATTACATTCATATGATTTAATTTGTTCAGTCATTCCCCAACTGATAGATACCCTCTTAGTTTCCAGTTCCTTGCAACCAAAAACAGAACTGCAATTAATATTTTTTTTACCTATAGATTGCTTTTCTACTTTCTTTTAACTCTTTGGGAAATACACATAACAGTGGTGTTACTAGATTAAAGTTGCACACTTTAATAACTTGGTTAATGAACTTAGTTCCAAATTGTTTTCCATAATGGCTAGAGCAGTATATAGTTTCACCAACTATGCATTCTTGTTCCTAATTTCCCACAGTCTCTTCAACATTTGTCATTTTCCTTTTTTATCTCTTTTGTCAATCTGATGAACGTAAAGTAAAACTTTACATTTTTAAGTTGTAGTTCTCTAATTATTAGTGATTTGGATAACTTATTTTTTATATAATTATCAATAGTTTGAATTTCTTCCTAAAATTGCTAGTTCACATTCTTCAAACATGCATAAATTTGGGGGATGACTCTAATTTTTATAAATTTCAATCAGTTTCCTATAAATCTTAGAAATGAGTACTTTATTTAAAAAAAAACCTCCCTGTAAAAATTTCTCCCCAGTAATCTGTTTCTTTTTTAATTTCAACTGTATTGGTTTTGTTTGTTCAAAGAATTTTTATTTTTAATATAATGAACTATTATTCATTTTATCTTCTATGATCCTCTGTGATTCTGTGATCCTTCTTTCATCATGCCATTCTTCTCTATTCATTGATTTGATATTTTCTTCCTTATGCCTCTAATTTCTTTGTGATATTACTCTTTTTTTGTCTGTAGTAGCCATTTGGAGGCTATTGGCATATGACTTGGCATGTTCATCTCTATGTAGTTTTTGCTATATTTCTCTTCAGTTTTCCTGACATTGAGTTCTTACCTCACTATCTAGTATCTTTGAATTTTCAAATTGGAACAGCCTAGAATGGATAACCCAAGATAGTGTCATCCATGTGGAATATCCTAGGGGACCTGTTTCTAAGAAGTTAGTGGACTAGAGCATATGTGATCATTCTTTGTTAGTCTAGACTTCTTTTTTATTGACCAATTAGCTAAAAATTTAAGTGTTTTTTGAAATGGATTGATTCACTATCTGTCAATGCTTTTATGGCATTTTAATGAGAGAGAAGGTGTGGTAAGTAGGGAAAATCAGGACAATTAAGGCTATCTGGCCTTGAGAAGGGACCTGTGTATTTGATCTTTTTTCTTCATTCTTTCCCATTCCAGGTGCAGTGAGTGCAGTCTCCAAACTTGTCTGAGTATTTGGGCTATAACGATCTAGAAATTTAGGAATCTAGTGTTTCAGCCTGCCCAGGAGTAAAACACTGAAGAGCAAAGATCTCAGGAACCCAGTCAAAGGACCTGAATTTCATGGGACTAATACTATAAAGTTGTGATGCTAATTAACAACCATCTTTCTCCCCCACCTTCAAGACTGAGATGATGTAGAGGATAGGATAATTTCTCCTGAAATGTTGGAAGAAAATGTTTGTACATTTCTTCTTGTTATATTTTTGAAGTAAAGGTCCTTTTGCAAAAGCTAATCCAGTATTAAGTGGTTAAATGGAACTAGGATGCTAGTCATCGGACCTTTCAAAATTGAGAAAGGGGAATACAGACAGTGGGAGCTTGAGCTGTTGCTAGAGAAAAATGACTTTCTAAACCATTTCAGAGTAACTTAGAATACTGTGCAGGGCAGAATGTAATGGCTTTGATCCTCAGAGCTTGGCTCTAGATTTGACCACATTACAAAACATTAAGCTACTGAGCATATGGGCATTTATTTATTGTGTACCTTATCTATTCCTTCTTTATTTTGGGACTATTATCATATTGCTATGATGATCACTGCTGTGTAGAATAGTTTGAAATCTGTTCTTCCTTGGCCCCCTCCCTTATCACTTTTTTCCATTATTCCCCTGAGATTCTTGACATTTTGTTCTTCCAGATAAATTTTGTTTTCATTTTATTTTTAGCTATGTAAAATAATCCTTTAGTAGATAAATTGGTATGGCACCAACCAAGGAAATGTTATATTGGCTGTCTATCCACAAAAAAATAATATATCTTCAATTATTTGAATCTTGTAGAGTTTTTCTAGTTGAATTTATATAGTCTCTGTGTTTGTTTTGGCAGGTAATATTTCAAATATTTTATACATTTCCTAGTTATTTTAAATGGAATTTCTCTTTGTGACTCTTCCTGCTGAGTTCTTTTGGTTAATAAACAGAAATGCTGAGGATTTATTTATGTTTATTTTCTATCCTGCAAATTTGTTTTATTGTTTCCATAAATTTTCAGTTGACTAGCACTCTAAGTATATCATATCATCTACAAAAAGTAACATAATAAGCGTTTGCTTATTCCCTATTTTTTTTTCTTGCTTTCTTGCTATAGCTAGCATTTTTGATACTTTATCAAAGAGTAATGGTGAAAATGGGGCAGCTAAAAAATGGTACAGTAGATAAAATGTTGGACCTGGAGTCAGAAAAATAAGTTCAAATCCAGCATCAAACATTTACTAGCTGAATGATCCTGAGCAAGTCATTTAACCTCTCTATTTGTCTTAATCATCTGGAGGAGGAAATGACAAACCATTCCATTATCTTTCCCTAGAAAAGTCAGACAAAACAACAACAACAAATAAAAAATGATGAAAATAGACATCTTCACACACTATTTCCCTGAGATTATGGGAAAGATGGCTAATTTATCCCTATTAATATAATGTCAGTGATTGGTTTTAGATAAACACTTTTTTTGGGGGGGTTTTGCAAGGCAAATGGGGTTAAGTGTCTTGCCCAAGGCCACACAGCTAGGTAATTATCAAGTGTCTTGAGACCAGATTTGAACCCAGGTACTCCTGACTCCAGGGCTGGTGCTTTATCCACTGTGCCACCTAGCTGCCCCAAGATAAACACTTTGATCATATTTAGGAAAGATCCATTTAGTCTTCCTAGATACTTTCTAGATTTTTGTCTCCTACGAATGTCTTTTATTTATTTTTATTTTTTTTATTTTTTGCAAGACAATAGGATTAAGTGACTTGCCCATGATCACATAGCTAGGTAATTATTAAGTGTTTGAGGCCCAATTTGAACTTAGGTCCTCCTGATTCCAGGGCTGCTGCCCTGTCCTCTGTGCCACCTACTTGCCCCATTATGAATGTGTTAGTATCTTTGTTATTATTTTTTGTCCCCCTTTTTATGCCTAATTTCTTTAGCAGCTAACTTTGGGCATATAATTAAGCAATTCTATCTTTCTTTTCTTTCTATCTAGCTTATCTTTCTTTTAGTTGAAAGCTTTTCCAAATGATTATCAAGACAACTATCAAATAGAAGTAATTTAGTGGCACAATGGATAGAGTTCAGGACCTGGAATCAGGAAACTCTGAGTTCAAATCCAGCCCAAAGTGGGTAGCATTTGTGTGATCCTGGGTAAGTAAAAATCTTTAAATTCATTTCTCTGGTTCCTTATTTTTCCAGGTTACTTGATTTTGTTTATCTTTCATCATATTTTCAGATACTAAAGCTAATTCCTTCTTTAATTTCACATAATACATTCACTTCAATCCATTCCCATTAAATTGGCTGATCATACAGTCTAAGAATACCATGGTCCAATTACTTTGTTATTCAAACCCATGATTAACTTTTTAAAGAAATTTATCCAAGGTAATGGGATTAAGTGACTTGCCCAAGGTCACACAGCTGGGCAATTATTATGTGTCTGAGGTCGAATTTGAACTCAGGTCCTCCTGACTTCAGGGCCAGTGATCTATCCACTACACCATCTAGCTGTCCCCATGAATAACTTTTAAATCTCTAAAATGAAATGTCAAAGAATTAAGAACACCATAGTCTCCTGATGGCTTCAACTTATTTTTCTTTGCTATATCCTGCTCTGTTTTTTCACTTTTTTTCTCATGAAGTCCTCCCAAGCTGCCCACATTTAAAATATTGCCATATATGTAAACAGAAATGATATTGTAGAAGAATTAGTAAACCAAGCAGAAAGCTGAACCTGACCTTGAAACCAGAGTGTAGAATGGTAATGCAAATTAGGAAACCCAAACTCATTTTCTTGCACTGATTCATTCCATAACCTTGGAGAGGGAGCACCTTAGCCTCTGTTCTTCCACACCTTATTTTGGAACAAGGGTACCTGCCATCACATGGTTATAAAGTTTTAAGTTACTTAGTCTTAGATGATGGATGCTAAATAATTATATTAAAATTTTCTAAAGTAATTTTATTGAACAATAAAGATGATCATTTATAAATTATTTTTAAAAATGATCATGCTGTAATGATAAAATGATGAACAAGACACTGGAAATTTCTGTGCAGAATTAAATCCAGTTTTCTTTTTTTAGGGAGATAGAATCTTTGAAATATATTACCTTTTAATGTGGATTTTATGAAAATCATTTAACCTTTGCTTCAGAGATAACAATAGCACCGCCTCCCAGGGCTGTTGTAAGGACTAAATGAGAGCATATTTTTAAAGAGCTTAGTGTAGTATTTGACACATAGTAGGTACTTAAGAAACACTAGTTTCCTTTCCTTCCCCTTCCTCCAATAATCATCTCTGTGAGTCTACATTTAATTTCACAATAAATTTTCTGTGATATCAGAGTAGCTTTAAATGATCACATTAAAAACGAGAAGAATGGCTCATATTCTCAGTTGCAGAAATATATTTCCAGCTTAAATGGAAATGGTTCCACTCATAGAAACAGATGGTTATGCAAGATTTGACCTTCTTAGAGAAAATGGAATTGAAAGGTACATGAACAAGAGGATAAAAACATCTGAATTTTTAAAAACAGCAGGTGAATGAGCAATTTGCTAGTTTAAGTCCTAAGAAAAGGATCAATTTCTCTTTGAAAGGATAAGACTTTAGACCTACAACACAAGTTTTTGTCCTAGTTTTGGAATAGCAGGACTAAGAAAAGAAGACAATTTGGGAGAACAGGACTATCTCAAAAAACTCATTCTGACTTTGGGCCACTACAGATACTCTATGCCTCATAGATGAAAGGAACAACCAAAAAAAAGTCAATATAGGACCAGTTTTTTTTTTTATCTTGGTGTCTGCTTTCAAATTCTCAAATGGAATTGTGGTCTCTTTGATGAGATTGTTCCATCCAGGAATACAAATTGCAACCAAATCCAGGTTAGAAGTCATCCTTGCTTTCTCCTTGTATCACAAAGATGGCAGTGGAGCCCACAGCTGATTACTTTTTTTTGCCTTATGACTAATGATAACAATATATAGCATTTACATTTTCTGGGGAATGCATATATTTGTACATGTGTATATATTATACACACACACACACACATATATATATATATATGAATGTATATATATCTATATATATATATATATATCTATCTACATATCTATATAAACACTGATAGATATAAAGACACATAGATATCATGAAGACCGGTCTGTTGCCAATGAGGTGGCTGTATGCTTGAATGCTGAATGACCTATCTATGTACTAGGAAATTCCCAAGTACTAAATTACTGGTTTAGTTAGCTTTGTTTAGGCAACTAAAGCAAGGCTTTCCTGATCATAATTGTTTTAGCAAACTAATTCAATTAATATGTTCAAGTTGAGCAAACTTTTCTGATCACAATGCTACTGTGATTAATAAAGGGGTGGGGATGGGGTCAAGGGCAGGGCCACCCCTTGATTGATTTCCCCTAAGGTGTCCCCCTTGCTTGTTTCCTTTGAATCTGCTCTGTCACAACAAGCAAATATAAGGTCAGAGAGCCAGATATCTTACTTCATGCTTCCTGTTATTATCAATGGAATTGAAGGACAGGTAAGTCTGTGAGATAAACTACCTAATTTAAGATGATGCCATGGATGACCTTGGTATCTTCAACTAAGCACTTCCCAGCACTGGCATTAGAGCAAATATGTCTCATTCACTCTTCCTCTGGACAAAGTTTTCACATGTTTAGGGCAGACAACCTCTAACTCATTGTCAAATTTGGTTACCCTCAATGTATGTCAGATATATTAGCTGTTTTTGCATATTTAATTTTTATTTTTTAAAGGAAAGTTCAATTTCAGAGAGTTGGGGGGGCAGAGCTGGAAGGAAATTCTCTTCTGATGACTTCTAAGGGATTTTGCTATATCTTGTGGGACTAACATTAGGGATTCAGAAAAATGCATTTCTCAAGTATTAAGAACCTATTTAGAAAGTCTAGGAAAAGATAAAGGAAAAATTGATTAGTCTTGTTACCTTTATTTTAAATTTAATTTGTTTTTTTCCCATTTACATGTAAAGATAATTTGCAATATTCATTTTTGGTAAGATTGGTAAGATTTTTCTCTCCTTCCCTTCCCTACTCCCCTCCCTTTGACAACAAGAAACCTGACTATATTAGTCATGTTATGAAAAAAGAATCAAAACAAAAGGGAAAAAACCATGAGAAGGAAAAAAAAGGAAACATTTTAAAAATTTATATTAGAATGCTTTTAGTCTATTTTCTAAGCGTGGATGGTATTTTCCATCACACCTTTCAGAATTGTTTTTGCAATGTACAGTTTAGTAGAGCTAAGTTTATCATAGCTGATCATCAAGCAATGTTTCTGCCAGTGTGTACAATGTTCTGGTTCTGATCACTTCACTTGGCATCAGTTTATGCATGTGTTTCTGGCTTTTCTGAAGTCTTGAAATTCATGATTCATTTCTTACAGAGATATTCCATCACATTCATATACCATAGCTTGTTCAGCCATTCCCTAATTGATGGGCATCCCTCAATTTCTAATTTTTTTCTGCCTCAAAAAGAGCTGCTATAAATATTTTTGTACATGTGTATCTTTTCCCCCTTCTTATGATCTCTTTAGGATACAGACCTACTAGTAATCTTGCTGGATCAGAGGATATATACAATTTTATAACCCTTTGTACATAGGTCCAAATTGCTCTCCAGAATGGTTAGATCAGTTCACAACTCCTCCACGGTGCATAAGTGTCATGTTATTTTTAACTGACTTGTGTAATGTTTTAATAATATCAGAGGTTGAAGAGAATGAGAAATCCCAAGTCACACCTTTATTACTGAAGGAATAGGCTAACTTCTAGTATTTTTTTTTAGAAAATAAGTTTTTATTACTGTCTCCCCCCCCAACTCCACATTTCCTTCATGTTTCTCTGCTCCCCATAGGAGGTGCCTATCCCTTATAACAAAGAATTTTTAACAGGAAAAAAAGAGGGGGGGAGGGGAGAAATTGGCAAAGCCAATTAACACATTGAAAAAAAAAATTGACTTCACTAAAAATGTTTCACACTTGTGGCCCCTCACTTCTGCAAAGGATGAAGTAGTGATTTGCATTGATTTTTAGAGGTCAAGGAAGATTTCATTCAACTGAAAATATTTGGGATAAATATAGTAATACCAGAAAATACCATCTTTATCGTTTATAAAGAACTTCATAGTTTGCAAAGACACACTTCACAAACATTTTGATATTTATAATTCCAGTTAATCTCATTCCCTTTCCAGACCTTGGTAGGCAAGGCAGAGAGTATCAAATGAGGAAATTAAGTCTGAGAAGAGAAGTCAATCGATTTCCATTGTTCCAAACAAATAGATGTCTAGCACTCTTCCAATGACAAGGGATTCAGTGATGAACAAAAAACTCAATAGAGTTTCTGGGTAATTAATAATTTACTAATTAGAACAATAATCAAGAAATTGGTGGTCATTCATTTCTCTTAGTAATTAAAGACAAAACCACGAAGATACTGAATGCTTTAAATACCTTTGTTAAAAACAATGCTTCTGACAGAAGTCAACCCAGATTGTTGGACATTTATTGAAGAGGTTGGCTAGAAGTCTTCAATTTCTCCTGCTGAAAACATGGCTCAGTGATCAGACTTCCTGCAATCTGGAAAGGGAAGCCAGATAGTTCTGACTGAGTTTCTCCTTCATAAATTGGGTTACCCTAAACTGCAATGGAAGGGTACAAAGACAGGCTTATTTCCTTGAGAAATTCACCTAGATTAGATTTTGTTTCCCTCTTCTAAACAGAGATAAGTTCTCCTAGTTGAGTGGAGTCCTAATCCAAGATTGAGGAACATGTTCTCAAAGAGTCAAGGACATCTCATTAATCAACAGTGTCCTTCAGTGTCAGATTAGATGACCTACAGAAGCTGGACCCTAAAATGAGGAAATAAAGAAAAAGTCTGGATCCCAAGTTAATAAGTGGATGTTAATATAATAGAAACATAATTTCTCTCACTACTATACCAACAAGAATCTTGTATGCCATGGTTCAAATAATCATTTGCTTTTCGTTTCCCTCTTCCAGTTATTATCCAGAGTCCAATCTTGTTTTAAACTCCATAAAATTAGTATCAGGAAAAGATACTTTTGCAAACCATGTTCCACTTTGAACCACACCAAGCTATGTTTCAAAATGTACACAATAGAAAATACCAGGAAGGGAGAAGTAAGTCAGGGTCCCTTTGTTAGAGCAGTATAGACCTCAGCTCCACTTCTCCCAGGTCCAGCAAACAGGCCCCAGCCCATGTTTTTGGCCTTGAAGTCCATAGCCCAATGATGCAAGTCATCCCTGACAGTCCATGGAAAAATTCTTGGATTTTGACTCTGTTGGGACAGGACCATCCTACTCTGGATCTGCAGACCCATTATGGGCCAGCGAATGGGGATAGAAACTGAGACAGTGCAGAATCGGACTGGCAGATAGCTGGCAGAGAGAAGTGACCACAGAAGGACACAATAGCTCCCATTGTCTCAAAGAGACAAATGCCCTTCTGGGGCAGGAGGAGTAGCATAATGCTTAATGGCTCTAGAAGGACTGGGTAGAAGTGCCCTGGGGTCATGGGGACTTGCAAAGGGATTAAACTAGTTGGAACAAGTTCAAGATTAAATTGATTTGAAACAATTGGAACCAGATTAAAGCAATTTGAACTGGTTGAAGCGACTGTTCAGAACTTGCTAGGGACTGTTGTGGTGTGGGAGCACTGTAAACTATCATCACCTGGTGTCCTTGAGCACCAGAGCCTTATTTTACTAAGTACCATGGGAGTGAGGGTGGGAGTGGATTAAAGGACTGGGAAGAATATTTAAGCACTAGTATTTGGTTCAATAAATGGAGACTTTGGAGACTCTGGTACATGGGGAGAAACTTGTCTTCCTTGTCTCCTGCCCCTTCAATACTCGCCTAGGAAAGATTGAGGGAGTCCAGAAAGGGACTCAATATATAACGTCCAAACTGGGACTCAACAAGAGCTGTTTTGTAACTATCTGAGCCAGCTTTAACTAGTTTTAACCAGTTGTTCATAACTGGGACTAAAATGGTATGAATTGATTGGTTCTAGAATAAAGAAATCTTATTTTAATTGGTCAAAATCAGTTTGAACTGGTCAGAACTAGATTGAACTGCTTGGAAGAGAGTTAAACTAGACTCTGGCTTGAGCTGGTCAGAATTGGATGAAACAGGTCTGATCTGTTTAGTAACTTGCCTGGGTGACTGAGGATCTATTTGCATCTAAAAGTGTCTGAGGATCATATTTGAAGACAGGCCTCCCTGAATACTCTATTCACCAGACCCCCTGGTACCTTCATAAAGATAAGATTGGAAATAGGCTCCATGAAAAAACCTTATTTTATATTTTAAAAAATATATATTTTAAACTAAAGAAAACTTTACTTTTGTGTCTTTGGAATCTTCTTTACTAGGATAAAATATAAATAGGAAATGAACAAAAATGGAAGAAAACCCACTTTTTCTCCTGGCAAAGCAAAGTGATTGGTAGAGTTCCTTCAGTTAATGGATAAAAGCTTAATTTAAGTATGAATCTCATTTCTTCTACTTTGATAATGGACCAAAATTATCTTCCCTTTCTCAGAAAACAAAACAAAACAAAACAGTTGGACCATAAACTCAATTCTAGGCTGCTCTCCCTCCCTTTTTCTATTTTAAAAATCTTTGCTTTTTCTAATCCCCATTTCAGTTCTTGAATCTTGATCCTTTCTGCACTAATCCTTCTGGTTCATACATTATCCATTAGAAAATACATTTCTCTGAAACTTTCTCAAAATATACTTTAAAAAAATGAATCATTTGGAAAATCAGAAATGGAGATTTGTATTATACCACTCTTCCACTCCTACTGTGGAAACTCCCTAGAAATAGGATTCTTGACACATTTCCCCTTATTGTACAACTGGTGTGGACATTCTTCAAAGCACCACATGCTTAAGTTTTTAAATAAGGGGAAATAATCATGCCAACTTTTACTTGGTTCCTTTGGAACTGTTAAAGGGTAGGCTAATCAGTGTAAATCTGGAGATATTAAATAGATCTGAAATACAGTTGAAGATTCAAATGATGACAGCTCTTTAAAATGGCAACATGACAATGACATATAGGAATAAAGAATTTTTATTAGAAAATTTGGAAGAAACCAGGGACCACATATGTTATTACTTTTATAATTATATATATATACAATATATTTTAAATTATTATTTTTCTAAGTGTCATGGGAACATAAAGCTAGAGTTAGAAGGATTCTCAAATTTATAAGGTATTTAAGGTATTGACACTAATTGACACACATCTCAGAGCTGTTAGTATTTTTTTTAAAGAAGTTTTGAAGTAAAATGAGGTAAAACTCTTAAAAAGTGGGAAAGGTAATAAGGCAGCATGTTGTAGTGGAAAAAATATTGGATTTTGCAGGTGTAATCAGGCCTAGAATCAGGAAGACATTCTACTTCAGACACTAATTAGCTGTGTGACTGGGCCAGTCACTTACCTGCTGTCTGCTTTAGTATCCTCATTTATAAAATGGAGATAATAATAGCATGTATCTACCAGGGTTGTGAGGATCAAATAATAAAATATCTTTGAAATGCTTTGCAAACCTTAAGACACTACACCAATATTGCTTATGTCAAAGAACATGGATTTAGTCTGGTTTTGACACTGTTTGAAAAATGACTAGAGTTCCAGATTTGGACATTATAAGATATGGATTTGAATCCACCCTTAATACTTCATTATATGCCTTTGGGAAAATCATTTAAACTTTCTGAGTTTGTTTTCTTATCTATAAAAAAGAAGATGATAAAACTGTAGTACCTACTTTGTTGTGGGTTTGTGTAATATTTAAAGGTGATAATAATGTAGATATTGTGGTTTGGAAACCTTAAAGCTTTATACAAATATCAGTTGTTAATAATTCTTATTACATTATTGTTATCATCAGCACTATCACACCATCATCACCACCATCATCATCTATTTTTCACTTTTCAATGGAGTTCAGAGAAAAATGATCCAGGGATAAGTTGCTATTCTGCTTATTTTATATTTTTATATACTATTGTAAAAGCAGATAAAACTACTTTTGTAGCTGAATAAAAACATTGAATATAAGTCCGTCCTCTTTAGGTTCACTGAAAGCAGTCTTTGTACAACTCTAGAAGCACTGAGGACAAATACTTCATTCTGTTCTCACATGATTTTATTTCTTTTTCTAGGTCTCAGAATTTGAATTTTTTTCCTCTTCTATGTAGCTTGGAAATTGAGTATTATGACAATATTCATGAAAAAATTAGTTTTAAGTTTTTAAGAATTAATGTTATGCCAGAGTAATTGTAGGCAAGAGTTTGATCTGTGATATTGGGCCACTTCCAGGAGAGTTTTGAGTTAGGTTTTTAAGATTATTTTTAGGTCTTTATTTGTTATGTGGGAATTTGTCAGATATTAATCCATGAAGGACAATGAGTTTCTGATGTATAATTTTAGCAATCAGGTCAGGACTTGCAAGATATTGAATAGGTGCTATTTTTTTTATAGTATAAAGTGATGGACTGCATAGTTTCCTACCATTTGGGGGGGGGTATAATTTACATTGATCACTGTCTAGATTCTTTAAGGATAACTCTTCTATAATTAATGATGACAATGACCTGATTTCTAAATTGTCACTATAAACTCGTTTCCAGAAAATCAGCTTGAGAACCAATAATTCTATGATTTTTTACCAATAAATTTTTGACAGAATTAGCATGGCTGTACTTGTGGATCTTATCTTAGCTGTTTCATAGGCCATATTTACAGGTAACCTACTTTTGGTTACAATGGACAAATCCAGCAGTGAGTATTTTTTAACAGGATTGTCCATTGCTCAGTGAAATTATGGATACTTGTTCTAGTAATTCTGGATGTTTTGAATTAATTTATCATGTATTTTTAGAATATTTGCTAATCTTATTTATCCTTTTTGGAAAGGAAATTTTAAAAGGCAAGTGATTTGTAGAGACTTAAGAATTCTAATTGATGTAATAACCATAATTCCAGAGGATTCATAATAAAGCACTTTATACTTTTTCTCACATAGAGTGATAGACTCAAATATATGAGAAATACATTGATGTCCAGGAAATTGTGCATATTTGTTTCAAGAATTTTGTTTTTCCTCCTTTCAATTGGGGTAGGTGGAAAGGAGAAAAAATAAATACTTATTGATTGAAAATAAAATTAAATGAAATTATTGTTGTTGTTGTTATTGTTATTATTATTTTCAAATTAGAGGGTTGGACCAAAAAAGAAAAAGTAATGTGAGTCTTCCTAGAGTTACATTAGGGCGATGAACCTTGTGTCTTATTATTAATAATTAATTATAATGATTAATACTACTTTCTCAGTCTTTTATGATCCTTTTTATAATTCCAAAATAATGCATTGAATGGTATTAGATAATGATGAATTATTTTATTCTTCCTTTTCTGCTTTGATTTTATACTTCCAATAAATCTCTTTAACATATTCAACCACAGCTTTTTCTTTGATATCTTTATGCATCTTGCCTGGAGAAGACCAAGTATTCATAGGTATTACCTTCATCTACTGGTTCAATTTGATCTCCAGATTCAACTTTGAAACTTTTAGTCCCCGTCTTTCTTAGTTTACATTAAGATGTTTATACTTATCTAATCCAAATATTATTTTGACAGAGAAAATTTCCATGAGATAAAGGAACTATATAATGTATTTTTAGAAAAATGAGGAGTCTGATTGCTTGAGACAACTAGGTAGCACAGTGGGTGGAGCAGTCTTGGCATTCAGGAAGATGTGAGTTCAAATTATCTGACACTATCTGTGTGACCCTGAGCAAGTCACTTAACCTTGTTTACCTCAGTTTCCTCATCTGTAAAATGAGTTGGAGAAGAAAATATCACACCATTCCAATATCTTTGCCAAAAAACCCCCCAAAAGGGATCAGGAAAAATTGGACATGACTAAAAATGACTAAACAACAATAACAACAACAACAAAAATCAAGATAATAATAGCACCTACCTTGTAGGGCTTTTTAGCACTTATTTAAGTGCCTGGCATAAAGCACTGAAGTGCTTTAAAAAAAAGTTTATTCCTTTCCTTGTTAGGTACCAAATTTCAAAGGAGAACTAGGAAACTGAATATTGCATCTTTGTAACTTTAGTTTGGACTTATATGCCCAGTAAGATCTTGGGACATAAAGTTGCAGCAATTAAATTTTCAATGTACTTTCTACAATTAAAAATTAGAAATCTGAGTATTAATTATGTAAAACTGATAGCACAGCATTTAGGTACAAATTGAAAACAGAGATGTCATGACTCACTTTTCACATCCAATGATGTCTGTGACAATTTGACTAGGCAGATTTTTGAATCTAACATCTTTGGAAGAAAACTAGAATGCCTTTATACTCTTTCTACCTAAACTGTACTACAGAGAGTAATAAATAAAATTAAACAGGTTGATTATAATAATTTAGGTTCATTTTCCTTCTTTAAACACAAATTAATTTTTCTAAGTGTGGATGACTGGTCATGCATTTTTCAGAAAGGTCTATTTCGGGCAATCAGAGACTAAATATATGGATTTTCTTCAATGTTTTCACATTTCTTGAGAACAGTCACACATTCTACCCCAAATTATATATGGATGAATTAATTTTGGGGATTTAAGTCAATAATTTATTTTATTTTTATTTATTACAATTTAATTGTATAACACGAAGTAAAAATGAATAGGTTAGATATTTTTCTCCAGTGATGACAGGAAGAAATTGGTTGATGTGAGCATGTGAGACACCTAGAGATGGGGAATGAGAAATGCTAAAGGAGAAATGGAGATATGAGTTACAAACTACCAACTTCTCAATTTTGACTTAAAGTAACTAGTTTCAACCTTATGCCATTTCTGTTCCTACTCTCACAGAGTCCTCTAGTTCACAAGTTGATCTCCATCTCTTATGAAGTGAGCAAGAGATAAGAACAGAGGTAAGAAAATGAATAACAATTTTCAAATTTGAAGATGGCTTATTATTTCTTTTAGTTGTTGAAATAACAGAAATTTTTCATGTGTGTTTGTGGGGAGGAATTGGTAAAGACATTCATATTCAATTGATTTTTCCCCAGTCAAGTTGATGAAATCACAGAAAGGACAATTATAGAGACAATACAATGATAATGTGTTAAATGGTGTGCAAAAATTGGTCTACCCTATTACTCCTTTACAAAATAAGAAGTTTTCTTTGATAGAATTAGAGAACATATAGTTATTGTCTGGTAAGGAATAGATCATGACCCTGGTAGGATATATTAACCAGACAGAGTTGAGGTAGGAAAATTCTGTAGCAGCAGAGAAGAGATATAACTATAGATAAAAAGCCTAATTCTTGGGAAATCATTCTTGACCTTCTCCTTGTTCTTTTACCAGAGGACAACAGTGATGGAGGTGGGGGGGGGCAGGGGAGAAGATTTTTCTTTTTTCATCCTTGGTTTTTGATGTCTTACAGTGGAGTTACTTATCCACTTACAGACGCTGCACCCATCCAGTAGTAGGCCAGTCAAGACAACCTCAAGAAATTTGACCTCCAATTAGAAAATAAAACCAATAATGGATTCAAGAGAGGTTTAGCTCTGACAATTAAAAATTGACTTACAGAGAGAAAAAAGCCCAGAGGGACCAGTTCAGCAGCTTATACTGCAAATCTGCTATACCTAAGGAAGCAGTTTTAGATTGAGAACTCTGGGGGCAGGGTCTGTCTTCTGCCTCTTTTTGTGTCCTCAGCACCACAGGGATGGTGCCTGGTCCTGCTTGCAAGGTTGAGCTTTCTCCATGAAGAGAGGGGGGTAGAGGAGAAGGGTAGAAAATACAAAGAAATCCAAAATGAGTGCAGCTGGGCAGGAAATGAGATATCTTAGGAGGAGATGGAATGCTGAGTTCTGGAACAGCAAATGGGTCAGTTAGGTAGAATGCTGAGAATGTTTGAAGGGGAATAATGTGTGATAAGCCTAGAAAGATAGACAAGTCAGATGGTGGAAGAGCTAAAATGGGTGTTTCTAGAACTATTTTTCAGGGCAGACTTCTGCAGGTGAATGGCTTATGGGGTTAGCCCTTAATGGAAACTTGGAGTTTATCATCAATAATCCTCACTCTCGTTCATCACCTTTTCCTCCTGACCCCTACCTCTATCCTAGATTTTAGGTACTCAGTGCCCTCCTTTTATCAAGTCCATTGGATAAAATGCCCTGGTCTAGGAGGCTACAGATCTGGGTTATGGCTCATATTCTGCTAAAACCTTTCCATATGGCTTCGGGCAAGCCCCTTTCTATTCCAGACCCCTATTTTTCCATCTAAGATAAAAAGATTGAACAAGAACCCTTATAGTGATGATTGACAAGGTGTAGGATTAGCCTAAGAGCCTGTGATGATTCCTGCTCTTAGGAATCATTTTTATTTCTCTCTGATTATATGTGATATAAAATTCATATATTATAATATAGTTATATATTCATATATATGAGTATAGTTATATAAGTATATAGTTATATAATTAGATTATATTTAAATATATAGTATGCAAATAAGATGCTATATTTATTTTTTGCTTATTTAAATACATTGTTATATATGAATATAGAAATGTATATGTACACATATACCATACACATATATAACATGATATTTGTGCATGTGTATGTATTATGTATATACATACATAATTTATAAAATGCTTTACATGTATTATCTTGTTATCTACCCAACTTAACCTCCTTGAAGATAGATTTTTTGTCTTTGTATCACCATACTTTCATACAGTACCTGGAATTTAATAGATGCCTATTGAATAACTGATGAATGATTATGAATATTTCTTTTCTTCCAACTGAGATTTTATTTTATCTTTCCAAATACATGTCATGAAAGTTTTTCAACATTCATCACATGCAAATGAATATTTGCAAGTTATATAATTTCCTTCTCCCCTTCCTTCCCACCCCCCTCTCAATGGTGAACAGTCTGGTGAACATTGTACATATACATTTGTGTTTAACATGTTTACAGATTAATATTTTTCTGTATGAGGAATTAGAACTAAGGGAAAATATAGGAAACCTTGAGATAGGAAGGAAAAACATAAGAGAAATTTTTAAAATGCAAACATAGTGTTCATTCAGAGTCTGAAGTGTTTTTTTTTTTTAGTGTTTGTTTTTCTTTATCTGAATGTGGAGAGCATTGTCCATAACAGGTCTCCAAGGATTGTCCTAGCTCTCTGAACTGCTGAAAGGGGTTGAATCAGCTCATAATGTTGTTGTTAATGTATACAATGTTTTCTTGGCTCTGCTCCCTTCAATCATCATCAGTTCCATGCTTCTGTAGAGTTCAACCATTCATGATTTCTTATAGAACAATAGTACTCCCTAAGATTCATATAACATAATTTGTTCAGTCATTCCCCAAGTGATGGGCAACCCCCCTCAATTTTCAATTCTCTGCCACTACAAAAATAATTTCTATGAATATTTTGGAACATGTGGGACTTTCCCCATTTTTTATGATTTCTTCTTAGTTGATATTGTTGGGTCAAAGTTTTTTTTTTACAAGGCAATGGGGTTAAGTGACTTGGTCACACAGCTAGGTAATTATTAAGTATCTGAGGTCAAATTTGAACTCAGATCTTCCTGACTTCTGGGCCAGTGCTCTATCCACTGCACCACCTAGCTACCTCCAGTTTTATTGTTCTTTGAATATAGTTCCATATTGTTCTCCAAAATGATTGAACACTCTACCAATTCACAACTCTACCAATAGTGCATTAATGTCCCAATCCTCCCACAACCTCTCTAACAGGTTTTCCCTTTTGGTCATCTTAGCTAATCTGATAGGTTTGGAGTGGTATCTCATAGTTGTTTTTAATTTGCATTTCTCTAATCAGAAATAATTTGGATTATCTTTTCAAATGATTATATATAGTTTTAATTTCTTTGTTTGAAAATTATCAGTTCATATCCTTTGACTAGTTATCAATTGGAGAATGACTTATAACCTTATAAATTTGATTCTATTCTTTATGTATTTTAGAAATGAGACCTTTATCAGAACCCTAGCTGTGAAAATTCTTTCCCAGCTTTCTGTTTTCCTTCTAATCTTGACAACATTGGTTTTATTAATGCAAAACCTTTTTAATTTAATATAGTAAAAATCATTCATTTTTCATTTTATAATGTACTCTATTTCTTGTTTGGTCATACGTTTCTCCCCCTTCCAAAGATCTTGATAGAGTATTTCTTTTTTTAAAAAATTAAAAAAAAATTTTAATTATGGTAATGAATTAAGTGACTTGCCCAAGACCACATAACTAAGCAATTATTAAGTGTTTGTGGCCACATTTGAACTTGGGTTCTCCTGACTCCAGGGCTCTGTACACTGTGCCACCTAGCTGCCCCTGACAGAGTATTTCTTGATCTGTTAATTGGTCTATGGCATTACTCTTTAGGTCTAAATCCTTTATCCATTTTGACCATATTTTGGTAATAGAGTATGAGATGTGGGTCTATGCCTAGTTTTTGCCATACTATTTTCCAGTTTTCCCAACAATTTTCTTTGACTGGCAAGTTCTTATCTCAGAAACTGGAGTTTTTGGATTTGCTAAACAATAGATTATTATTGTAATTTCCTATCCTAATCCACTGGTCCACTACTCTATTTCTTAATCAGTACCAGGCAGTTTTGATGACTGCTGCTTTATGGTATAGTTTTAGATCTGAAAGAGCAAGAGCACCTTCCTTTATATTTTTTTCCCATCAGTTCCTTTGACCTTTTGTTGCTCCAGATAAATTTTGTTACTATTTTTTCTTGCTCAGTTATGAACATTTCTAAGACAGATACATCCAGACATGGAGATGACCCAGAACAGGTCAGGAAAATCTAGGTCCCTTGGTTGGAGATGTTTGGCAGCAAGAAGAGTCCTCTGCAATTACATCTTCTCAGAGATGATGATTAATAGTAGGCAAATTATCTCAAGTCCTAAACCGACCAACCAAAACATATGACTGTCCAAATACAAAGTAAAGTTGAAGGTAAAATGCTGATTTAGCAGTTCTGCAAAATGCTTAATGTTTTTAATGTTCAAATCTCAGTCCCTCAGAAAAGTACAACAGCAATTTTAAGTTATCGTTGCTTGCTTGTATTTTTTTTTTGTCAGACTCTCCTTGAAGATCATTTGTGTTTACCTTTTCTTTTGGAAATAAATATCCTATACATATTTACATTATACATTGAATATCTTTATTTGCTGGGAACATCCTAGATATATACTAACTTTAAATTTTACATGATTCTTCCTGGGGCTCTGGAATGGGGACAGAGAGCCAGGGAATTTAAGAAAACAAACCTGATTTCTTTCTTCAGGGAGTTAGTTTCCTAAGAACTGGACCTAGTTCATGTATTTATTTGTTTAAGAGGGGCCCTTTGTGGATAGAGAAAGGAAAAATGTCCTAGTATAGTTTTCTATTGGTATGCTATGCATCTAAGAGTTATATTTCTTTTTCCATTTCTTCTGCCTCCTTCCATTATTTTCAAACCCTGCCTAAAAATAAACCATGTGAAAATGATCCCCATCTATTACTCTTCACCTAAGATTAATTAAATAAAACTCACTCTGCTCTAGTCAATAATATATGAATTTGTACTGTGATCATAATACTCCATGGGCATAGAGAATAAGGATATATGTGTTCTGTCTTTCAGGAGGAGGATCATCATTTCACAATATCTAGCACTGACTGAAAATTAGTCTTGAATTAGGAAGTTCCTGCTCTCAGGAAGCTCAGTCTAATGGGAAAGATAACATGTAAACATGTAAACCATTGTGTACAAAGAAGATAAATAAATATATATATATATATATATATATATATATATATATATATACACAGAATAAATTGTAGGTAATTTCAGAGCACAGAAGAGGAAAGGTTTCTTGCAGAAGGTAGAATTTTAACTGAGACTTTAAGGATTCAGGAAAACTCAGAGATAGAGATGAGAAAAGAGAACATTCCAGGAATGGGGATGGACATGCTCATTGTCAGAAAATGGAGAATCTCATATAAGGAGTTGTAAACAAGAAAGCATAGAGGAGAAAGGAAAGAAGATTAGAGAGTTAGGAAGGGGTGAGGTTATAAATTCTTTTTTTGTTTCTGAATGTAATAAAGAGTCAAAGGAATTTATTAAAGTCATTTTTAAGGGAGAGGAGAATGTCTAACCTGACCTGAGTAATGTGATTAACAGGAACTGTGTCCAGTTTCTGCCCCTGCTTTATTGAAGTTGAACAAGCCCGGTTTTTGTTCTGAAGTTCCTAGAGGGAGAAGCAAGAGATCTGTAAAGAGATATAAGGGCTCAAACAATCTGTTATCTATATGTGGATAATCTGATTAATGCAAGTTTGAATACTATGGGAATTCAATTTAGTGAGAATGATAAGATAATATCAAGGCACATTTAATGAAACCCCAAAAATCAATTAATGAAATGTGTGCAAATTATTTTAGGGTTTTTAACATTCCTCTATGTCTTCAGTCTTTACTTTCCTGTTTATTGAATCAGCATTAAAGAATATAAGTGTTTCAATGATAGACATAGAGCATCTTTTAGCTATATGGACTGAATATTGCAAGCAAAAATGTATTTCTCTTAGCAAAGCAGCCATTCAGACAAAAATTTCAAATTTATTTAAGGTAATAGAAAAGAGAAATGAAATGGATAATGAAAAAAAACGTTTACTGAAAACATTGGTTGGTTTAATCATTTTTAAATGAGTTCAATCACAAGTTAAAATTACCAGAGAGGCAGATAGGGAGAATAAGGATGTGGCAGTTAAATATTCAAAGATTTCAAAGAAAATAGAGCAGGAGGATACACTGATAAAAAAAATTATTTTGCATGAAGTCAGCTTGCCAGAATTGACATTCTAAGCAAGAAAATACTCAATTGGAATTTAAGTTTTTAAGGATCATCTAACTCTTTTATTGGGAAATAATTTAAGAGATTTTAAATGAAAGTCAATGCTTCTTGTGTTGTTCTTCAGTCATTTTTCAGTTGTGTCCAACTTTTGGTGATTCCATCTGGGGTTTTCTTGGCAAAGGTACTGGAATGGTTTGTCATTTCCTTTTCTAACTCATTTTACAAATGAGGAAAATGAGAAAAACAGAGTTAAATGGCTTGCCCAGGTTCATAGAACTAATCTGAGGCTGCATTTGAACTCAGGTCTTCCCAAGTCCTAGCACTCTATCCATAAATGCATTTTCATTGGTCCTGAAATCCTCTTTCTCTGGGAGGTTCCAACCACTGATTATTTCTGATTCTATAGTGTTCAGATAACAAAGCATGGGTTTTCAAAGACTAGTTTTCAAGTTATTTTAGCTCAGCCATTGAAAAATATTGCAAGAAGAACCATATCATATTTAAAGCATTACTGATCTTAATGTCCCAGATTATGCAACTACACTTGATTCAATGTGAATATTAGCTTGCAAATGTTCTGAAATATGGATGAAGTGCTTTAGACTTATACAGATTTATATATGTATACAAACTTAAAGAAAGAGAAGATAATTCAGTCTTTGATACTAAAACATTTTAAATGAAAATAATGTTTCCATTATATTATCATGGTAGGTTCATTTTTAATATGATATTCAATAATTTCTTAATTTAAAAATGCTTTCTGTGACTATTATTTTATAACATATATATTTCTTATCCTTTACTATTATATTGTCATTTAAAAATTGTCATTGAATTTTTCCATTGAATTTTTAATATATAACTTTGAACACTGAAAATTTGAATAATATGACCATTTCATAGGATGCACTATTTACATTAATTGGGACCCAGTTGTATAATCCCAGTACAGAAATCTATAAGGGCGTTTCTTTTCAGAAATTATGAATTCAGAAATCATGATGGTACTTTGATTCAAATGATGTCATAAACTTCATTCAAGATGTAATAAAATCAGTGATTAACTAGGAAGTGGATTGCCTCTTTTCATTTTGGTACTGTGGCAGAGACAGCAAATAGAATTGAAGAATCTTCATTGGAATATTAAGAGAGTGGAAGCAAATCCAATTGTAATGAGCATCCAAAGTACATCAAATGTCAAGGAAAGAAATGATCCAAGACTCAGAGTACAGGTATAGAATTCAGGAGCTAACCAGTTAAAAGGGATCTTACCAAAGCAATTATTATAAAGAAGCAAGTCCAGGAAAAATGTAAAGTTAACGAAAGTTGCAGGTTGTGGTCCTATTATTGGCTTGATATATCCATCTATATTCTTATTCATAGTTCTAGAACTATCTGAATGAATGATGAAATGAATGAATAAATCACTAATGCCTTGACTCCTAAATGAAACTCAATTCATTAAGAAAAGGGAATATTCATTTATTAAGCACCTACTATTTTCCAGGCACTGTGTTTTACACCATAGATATTTCTGGCTTCTAGCTTTGAGAGAATATATTCAAGAGGTTACAAAAAGGAAAGACTGAGAGGAAACCAACATGAGAGAAGCTGACAGTCTCCATTTTATCCCTTGCCCCAAATTGCTACACTAGAGACTTAAGGGAACTTATCCTTGAGTAAGATCTGGGACTCTCTTGGTTGAACTGAGTTACTTTGTTCCCAAGGAGAGAGTACTTTCACTATTGTCTACTCTATGTATTTTCTTGTATATACCTTCTTTGATTTTCATTTTGCTAGGATATGAATAGGTAACTTTCTTGCTATTCATTATATATGTTTAATTTGGTACATGTATTTGGTGGGAAAAGGGTCAAGCCTTAGATATAAAGCTTGGGTTCTCCATCCCCCAATAATGAAAACAACAATCAGAAGTGATATGGAACCTGAAGTCTTCATCCCCAAGACTAACAACATTTAAGGGAGCATCAGATAGATATAAGACTAGCCAGATACCCTACCCCTTCCTTTCTGAAGAGAGCAGAGTTGGAACTTCTGGTTAGAATTAAAGTATCCCTTGGAGAAGGGTATGGGGATTAGGGGAGAAGAGGCTGGAGATGCCTCCCTTTGAGTCAAATGACACTCCATGCCACAGGTTGG
Organism: Macrotis lagotis; assembly: GCF_037893015.1. Taxonomy (NCBI): domain Eukaryota; kingdom Metazoa; phylum Chordata; class Mammalia; order Peramelemorphia; family Peramelidae; genus Macrotis; species Macrotis lagotis. Next base: position 683,468,616 of record NC_133658.1, read on the forward strand.
GGACTACCCTTGCTACATTTGGTGTTTTTTTTTGTTTTTTGTTTTAGTTTTTGGTAGGCAATGGGGTTAAGTGGCTTGCCCAAGGCCACACAACTAGGTAATTATTAAGTGTCTGAGGCTGCATTTGAACTCAGGTCCTCCTGCCTCCAAGGCTGGTGCTTTATCCATTGTGCCACCTAGCTGCCCCTCTTCTTTACTTCTTAAGCAATATGATTTCTCTTTTTTTCCTCAAGAAACAAAAAGCTCTTCAACCAAATTCAAGAAAAGAGAAGTAGAGAGGAGAGGAGAGGAGGGGAAGGAAGAGGAGGGGAGGGAAAGGGAGGGGAGAATCCACTGCACCTCCCCCCCCCCAAACTTTTGCTACATTTGTAAAGAATTTAGCATATTGCCTGGCAAACAGCAGGTATTTAAAATGTTTAATCCCTTCTTCCCCTCCCCCAATTCACCTTGACCTTTTTTCTAGATCTTTATCTCCTTCTGATTGATTATTGCAACAGCTTCTTTTTGAATTCTCTAAAACTCCAGTTCAATTAAACACATTTCCTCCAGATTACTTTCCTCAAACACCATTTTCCCCCATGTCAGTACTCTGTTCAGAAAAAGACCATAACATTTTGGACAATGTCCAATTGACATTCACTCCATGTCCTAGACATTTCATGACCTAGTTTTCAAGGCGCAATGGACTTAGATGATCTAGGCTCAAGTCCTGTCTCTACTACCTACCACTTATATAACATCAGGCAAGTCACCTAACCTCTGTGAGACAAACATACACACTCCTCTGATTTCTAGGAAGATAAAACTTTTATACTGTTCACCAAGTTGTATGTTTCAAAGATGCCTGGGAAGCAATTGGAGAATATCAACAGAATGTAGAGGGATCCTATTCTCCTGCCTTAAGAGCTCACTGCTACTCAACTGCAAATAAAAAAGAATTATACTCAGTAGTATACAGTCAATTTTTTACAGGTCAACAAGCACAACATAGATACTTAATATTTAATAACAACTCTCTACTAAAAAAAGTTTTGCTATTGTCTTTTGTTTCTCTGCTAGTTATAGCTTTGTATCCTCCTCTAGAAAGTCCTTTTTTGTGTAAAAAAATACAAGTTAAACAGTGTCAGTAGACACAATATTCACATCTGACAGTGTACATTGCATTCTAAGTAGTCTCTAACTTTGCTTATCAGTTTTTCAGGAAGAAGATTATTCACCACAATAAATCATAGTTGCACTGGATTTTAATGTTGCTATCATTAACTTTACTATAATCACTGTGAATCTTATATTCTTAGATCCATCCAATTTATTCTCTCTGCCTCTTTTCATACAAGCTTGACATTCTCTATAACACTTGTTGCAAGTTTGAAAGTAAATTTCCCATTAATACATGCCTTCTAAGTAAGGTCAGGATTGTGATATGTATGAGATTTTAATCTAATTTTGTTTTTCTATCTGATCTATCATATAAGTCATGAGGGACTACAAAGGGGAAGAGTCTAGGGAAAAGGAAGCCAAAGTTCAAGACAAAAAAAAAACCTCAGGGGATAGGATAATCCCCTCCTTTCCATACATAAATTGGCAAGGTAAATTGGGCAATAAATAAAACACACACACAAACACACACATTCAAATTTGATTCCCTGAAATTGACAAAAGTATCGCATGCGCTTTTCCACATAAAATGCTAGTAATTCAATTAGGGTGAAGTAGCTATTTGTTATTGCTGTTCAGTCATGTCCAACCCCTCATGACCTCATTTGAAGTTCAGTTGGTTAAATAAGAATGTTTCAAACACTCACAAGTTGTTTGACCCTGGGCAAGTCATTTAACCCTTTTTTTTGCTTCAGTTTCTTCATTTGTAAAATGAGCTGGAGCAGACCACTATAATATCTTTACCAAGAAAACTCCAGCTGGGGTCACAGAGAGTTAAAAAACAATACAATGTATAAGAATCATTTAAACTAGCAGGGATAGAATGAAAATCAAAATATTAGAAACCAAGAACACTAGGAATAAGTTACATAAAATTTTAAGTATTTTAAAACATTGAATTAATTCTTAAAGGGAAATAAGATATAGTGTTCTTATTTGCTCTTATTTTTCAGACTTCTATATCTACTGGTTAGTTATTTTTCTTGAGGCAGTATTCATGAAACTTATCATTCCTCCATTTCTTCTATTTTCTAGCTCCCAGTCATTTAGTCACTACAGCCATTGGTAATCAAGCAGAGACCCATAAATTGGTTTGTTCTTATCTTAAGTACCAGGCTGTATTATATAAAAATGTATTATATGCATTGTATGTATATATTATATGAATATGTATGGATTTAATCAGGAATAGGTTGCCTGATTATATTCTGTTTTATAGCTTGGCCTTTTACAAGTAAAAAAAATAGTATATCATCATCATAGCAACTATCATTTAAAGTATTATACAGTACAAAGTATTTTACAAATATTTTCTCATTTTATCTTCACAATAATCCTGGAAGTTAGGGATTATTATTCCTCATTAAGATAAAGAAACAGAGACAAACAGTAATTAAGTCACTTGTCTAGGATCACATAAGTAAGAGTCTGAATCTAGATTTGAATTTAGGTCTTCCTTATTCTCTGGGACACTTAGGTGGTAGAGCTAGGTCTGGAGTCAGGAAGTCTCATGTTCATATGTTCAAAATTGACTTCAAAGACTCAAAGACTTACTATTGTGTGACTCTGGGAATATATTTTTGGATATAAAATCATTTATTTAAATTTCCTCAACTATAAAATGAGTTGAAGAAGGAAATGGAAAAACTCTACAATATCTTTGCCAAAAAAACCAAAACCCAATATGGGATCACAAAGTCAGACATGACTGAAACTATTGAATACAATTTCCTTATCCTAGCTTCAGTGTTCTCATCCACTGTACCATTTCATTTACATTTTAGAAAATAAAAACAAATGAATTCTCAATTTTAGAAAATAAAAACAAATGAATTCTCAATTTTTGAACCAAATTACAAGAAGTTTACCTCTAAAGAGATGAAAATCTAATTAGAATCATGCTTCAGTTTAATCATTTAAAAGATCCTATGAATTAGGGGCAGCTAGGTGGCGCAGTGGCCCTGGAGTCAGGAGTACAGAGTTCAAATCCAGCCTCAAACACTTAATAATTACCTAGCTGTGTGGCCTTGGGCAAGCCACTTAACCCCATTGCTTTGCAAAAACTAAAACAAAAAATCTTATAGATTTAAAAAAGTATACTGAATAGCTACTAAATGTCTAGCTCTGACTGAACATAAAGGATATAAAGAAACATAATATAAAATTCCTACTCTCAGAAGTTTATAAATCTGAAATTAAAATATATTATCTGCAATCACAGGATAAACATTAGAAACAGGGTCTAACAAAGTTTATTAAAACAGTAATTACTAATATTAATTACATTAATACTAGCTTTTAAATGAGATAATATTAATTAACACGAACAGTAATATTTTATTATGACTAAATTCTTACAATATAAAAATGAAATCAAATGCATTCTGGCATTGTTATGAAAATATGAGTTCAGCAGGTTATTCACTGCAAACTATATCTTTAATCATGAAGCAAGAATACCAATACACAAAGAAATTGATTAATTTAAAACAAATTACATTCATTTTTATTGGTAATGAGAGAATGAAATATGTAAAATTTTGCACACCTATCTTTCCTATTGAATTTCCATTGAGCCAATTTTTATTTATATCTTATTCCTCAAAATGTGAAAAGAATTAAATTTTTGAGAGGATTTTCTCTTGCCTTATGAAATTTGTTTCTTTTGCTAAAATTTTCTAAACCTTGGAATTTAATGAAAGTAATAGTGATAGTAGTACTAGTTGTTGTAATAGCTAACACTATATATTTACAGAGTGATTCATATCCATATTCTAATTTGAGTCTAACACAAACCCTGTGAGGTAATTACTTTACATTTTCCAGAGGTGGAAACTTACTTTGGTAGGCTAATGACCCAGGTATTCATTATGCGAAGCAGAATTTGAACCCAGGACTAATCAGACTATAACTTGCAATACTTCTTCTATGTATGATACCATGTTACCCCCTTCACTTCCACACTTATGCTCATCTACTGAGTTTCTCTACATATACTTAATATAAACTGTCAAGTCTTCCTATATTATTTAGTCCCTATTTTAATTCATAACACTTGAAAATTAATTTCATTGGATTGAGAACACAAAGATTTCCTGGCTTAGAGAAACATAAGGCAGGAAATGAGTAGTAAGTATATTTTGGTTTCAAGTGCTTTATAAAAGATCTACAGTAATATCACCTGCAAAGGATTATTAGTAGAGCTGTATCATTGGTCCAGTCATTTTGTGGAGGTATTAAATTGGTACAGCCAATTTAGAATTATGCAAATAAATGGACTAAAATGACCATACCCTTTGACCAACATTGGTCTTATACCTCAAGGAAGTCATTGATGAGAAATACCTTTGTACATGAAATTGCAGCAGAATTTTTTTTTTTATTACAAAGAATTGGAGGGGAAAGTAGATGTTCATCAACTGGAGAATGATTAAGCAAACTGTGATACATGAATATAATAAAATATTATCTTACTGTAAGTAATAGCATGTAATGAATACAATGAAGCATAGAAATATCTGTATGAACTAATGCAGTAAAGTGAGCAGAGCCAAGGAAACAACTTACATAAAGACAACAATCTTGTAAATGGAAAAATCAAACACACACAAATTAAAAGTGAATGGTACAAAATTATAAATAATAAATATGGCATGGAAGAAGAAATATAAGAGAAGAATTCCAAATTACCCTTTTTGTTGAGGTAGGAGGTCACGTTGTATATGTTTTGGACTTTTTTAATATATTGATCAATTACCTTAGGTTTTTTCCCCACCCCTCTTTCTCTTTTATTTCTTTTTTCTTTATCTTTAAAATGTACTATTTGTTAACTGGGATAACTCTCTGGGAGGGAGGCAGAGGAGGATGATGGGGGAAATTATGATATACAAAACAGAAGTATTAAAAAATATGACCCAATGATGATATTAAGGAGAATGAAGGTAATGATATCAAAGCATAACCAGGTAAAGTAATAAATTCATGTTGAGGTATGTATATTAACACAACCCTAACATATTCTAGTTGATCAACATATGGCTGAAAGCAATGAACTGAAAAAAATTGCACTTGTTTTCCCTTCATTCTTAAAAAGGTCCATGTCATCAGGGCTGTGATGTTATGACAAGCAAGTGAATTGGATTTGAATGAGAGAATATACAGTTCTGGTCATACAGTTGTGATTCTGGCTCTCTTCTAAGGATATTTGCTCCAATTAGCAATAGTCTGTGAAGGAAAAGGTTTGGATTGTGCCCAGGTCATTTCTATTTCCAATGATCATGGGAAAATTGGATTCCTTCATTTACCTTCTGACAGCTTGATAAAATTAGGGTAGTGGATAAATTGAAGAAACCACCAGTATAAACTAGTTTGCTGTTTCATTTGAATGAAAAAATGAAGTAATAATTACATAGTATTCAACATCTATTCATTATCTGCTAGGCAAAACCAATGTGAGGAATCCTGGTTTAACTTAAAACTGTCTTATAACTGGGGAAGAATGCTGGGGAAAATTATGTCTTATAAAACATAGAAGTATACTTAAAATATCACTCTTCAGTTTTACTAGATTAGGCTAGATAAACAGGAAGAATCTATATACTTTCCCACCAAGGAGAGGCATCAATATACCCTGAAAAAAAAAAGCAATAAAAATGTAGATAGAGGGTTTTGTCTGAAAAAAAGAAAAAAGACAAAATCAAAATTTAATATTTTATTAGAGCATCAGAAAATCAAGGTATAGGAGTAGGAACAAGAGTAAACTATAGGCTACTGGAGGAGGGAATGTTACAGCACAAAGTTTAATATATTTTCAAGATTATTGAAATAGAATTGAAAATATATATTGAAAATAATTACACAGAGACACAGTTTCTTACAAATATTCAAAATGAATTGTTATTTGTCCTTTGTTCTTAAAGAGGATCAATAACATTAGGAAGGTGACATCATGACCTGCAAGTAAATTGGATTTAAATGAGGCTGGGCTGTGCAAAGTCACCCATCTTTATTTCTCTTCAGAATCATCTGAGCCCAGTTGCAAGATATAGATCAGGACACTGAAAATGGCTCCCTTCTAAGTGAAAAGCAAAGGGGATCTAAGGGATGGGATCTAAAGGTCATTTGATATAAACAAGACTGATGAATAAATGAGGAAGAAACAGTGATTCCAGATGTAGCACCACTCCATTCTGTCACCTACTACCTCCACCATTTAATTCCATCAATAGTAAAGTACAAGTGAAGCTTAGAGAGATGCAGGACTCTTGACTCAATAAGAAGGCAGATGAAATTCAGTTTTATGTGGATAGTAACAATCCAAAGTGCTTTTATGGTTGCCCTGAAGGCTATCTATGGGCCAAAGTACATCTTGATTACTCAATGCTGATGGAGTCACAGTGATTAATGACAGGGACATGATCCTAGAAAGATGGGCTGAACACTTCTTTAGTGCTTGTAATAGACCATCATTAATCAATACAGAAACCACTGTTTACCTCAATTTGAAATCAATCCATCCCTAGCTGAAGTTTCAACTGAAGAAAAGGTTTTGAATGCCATTAGGCTCCTTTCACATGGCAAAGCACCTGGTGCTGATTCTATTCCAGTTGAGATCTACAAGGAGCGGGGTCCACTGCTTATCCAAAAGCTGAATGAAATTTTCTAGGTTATATGGCATGAAGAGGTTATCCACCAAAATTCGGGATTGTCTCTATTGTCCTTCTCTACAAAGGTAACGGGAATAGATTGTCCTGTGACAATTCCAGGGGTTTTTCTTTTTCAGTCATGACTTGTAAGATGTTTGCCAGAGTCCTTCTCAATAGGCTGATCCTTCACTTAGAAGATGGCCACCTCCTTGAGAGCCAGTATGTCTTCAGAAAGAGTGGAGGAAAAGTAGATATGGTGTTTGCTGCCCAACAGCTCCAGGAAAAATGCCAGGACTGGAACAGAGGTTTATATGCAATGTTTATAGATCTGACCAAGGCCATTGATATTGTGAAGGCTAATGGAAAATAATGTCAAAATTTGGTTGCTCAGAGAAATTCATCAGTATTGTACATCAATTCAGTGATGTCATGCTTACCCAGGTTCTGGATAGTGGATGATGCTCTTGAGATTTCCCAGTCACCAATGGCATGAAATACAATCTGTCCTTGCTCTTATGCTTTTCAGCATGATGTTTTTAGCCATGAGGATGAACACAGCATCAAGATTAGCTTCGGCACTGATGGCAAATTCTTCAATTTGAAAAGGCTAGAAAAAACCAAGACTGAAGTGGAGGGAGTGATGGTGCATGATCTTCTGTTTTCAGATGATTATGCACACAATACAGCCTCTGAAGATAAGATACCACAAAGTATGGATCGATTCTCTGCTGCTTGGGCTAATTTTGGCTTAACAGTTGACATGAAGAAAAACCCAGATGCTCCATCAGCCAGCACCACACCATACATATGTGGAATCATTAATTATAGCAAATGGAAAAGTTCTGAATACTGTGGGTAAGCTCACTTATCTAAGCATTGTACTTTCCAGTAAGGTACACATTTTTTTTTTTGGATTTTTGCAAGGCAATGGGGTTAAGTGACTTGCTCAAGGTCTTACAGCTAGGTAATTATTAAGTATCTGAGGTTGAATTCGAATTCAGTTCCTCCTGACTCCAGGGCTAGTGCTCTATCCACTATGTTACCTGGCTGCCCCACAGAAAGGTACACATTGATAATGAGACTGACACACACATTGCCAAAACTAGCTCAGTGTTTGGGAGGTTCCAAAAGAAATTGTGGAAGAGAAGAGTATAAGACTGACTACCAGACTGAAGGTCTACAGAGTCATTGTGCTGACCTCATTGCCATATGCCTGTGAAACCTGGACAGTCTGCCAGGAAACTGAATCGCTTCCATTTAAATAATCTTAGGAAGATTCTGAAGATCACCTGGAAGGAGAAGATACCAGACACTGAGGTCCTTTATCAAGATAAACTGACTAGCATTCAAACATTACTTCGGAGAGCATCAAATTTATGCTTGCCACGAAGACTATCTTATGGAGAAATCGCACAGGGCAAATGCTCACAAGGAGGTCAGAAGAAGCAATACCGAGGCACCCTGAAGTTCTTATCGAAGAACTTTAGAATTGATTGTACAGTGGGTGGAGACACTGGCACAGGACTACCCAGCATGGTGTGCCCTCATCAGAGAGGATGCTGCATTCTATGAGGAAGGCAGAATTGAAGCAGCTCAAAGGAAACAAGAGATATGTAAGTTTAAAGTAACCTCGGCAGGTTATGGAGTATATTTGTGCCCAACCTGTGGTAAAGCATTCTGAGCTTTTATAGGTCTGGTCAGCCACAGTTGACACACTATAACTCATCTCTAACAAAATGATGTCATTTTGATCTTTGATAATGAAGGACAAGAACCAACCAACCAACCAACCAACCAACCTTCATCTTGCATGTGTAGGGATGGGGATTGGGTCTGAGGTTAACAATAGAGAGAGAGATTGAATAACAGCAAAAAGAGGGGTGCTTTGCTTAAGGAGAAAAGGAAACAGTGACAGGGTGTGGCACTGTGTTTGCCAATTCTACTAATCCTTCTATTTGATGTATTAGCTTAGGCCAGATATAGTGAGAGGTCCTCACCTTCAACAGAAAAAGACTAGTTCCAGTTTGCACTGGATTTTTCATTCTTGCTTCTGGGTTAGCAATCAGAGAAATCACCTCTCTTAGACTTTCTGCATGTTTACTGATGAATAATCTCCTAAGCAAAGTATGAGTCAAACATCCAAAGCAACTTTTTTGTTTGTCTTTCCCCACAAGGCAATGGGATTAAATGACTTGCCCAAGGTCACACAGCTAGGTAATTATTAACTGTCTGAATCTGAATTCGAACTCAGGTCCTCCTGATTCCAGAGTTGGTTCTCTATCCACTGTGCCACCTAGGTGCCCCCCAAATAACCATTGTTAAACTCTTTCATCTGCTCAATGGAGAATTTAAAATTTAAAACTTAAACCATATAGATAGTTCTTGTTTTACATAAATTTGCATTATGCAAGAATTCTGAAAGAAATTTACATTACAACCCCACCCCAAAACCTATGTCTACTATATTGTACTGAGCTCTTTCTAGCTCAACTCAGTGCTTCAATCCATTCTCCCCAAAAAATAAAAACTAAAAAAAAAAAAACTCCAACCTGAAAGCAGCACTGATCTACTGCCCCTAGATGGAGGTTGACTTGATACCTCTGGCTCAGCGAAGAGACCTTTGCTCAGTACCAGCTGCCTCTAAGGCTGATATGTCCACCTCCTGTCTGTCCATTCCTGTCTATCCTGTCTTTCCCTGGCCTCCAAGTTTGGCTGTCCTCTCCTTTCTATGTGCATATTTGGCCCTCACTTGTGTGTTCCCATCTTCCTTTTGGTTCCGACCCATTTTTCGTATTCCACTTCCTGTTCTTCCTTCTCTGTCCCTGGCTCCCATATGTCCTTGACTCATGTACCAGCCCCCTCCCTTCCTGATGCTTGTGAGCAAATTTGCATTGCATAAAAATTACTTTATAAAGATATCTGCTGAACAATTCACTCACATAAAGAGAAAATTGTCTGTGTTGGCTAGAACTCCTAGGTCTAGATCAATCCTTTGTCTGGTGGCATTTCTGAGATATAAGAAAGATCATAGTAAATTCAGTCACTGGGTCAGATAGTTTATATTCTATTATCCATTGTGGTCTCTAGTTATTAAGTGCTCTTTATTTACTTATATACTGTCAAGATTTTGTAAATCTAATGTTTTAATGTAATATCTTAAAAAGCTAATCAAAAGAATCTTAAGAATAAAAATATGAAGAACTAAGATCATAATGCCATAGATTTGTGCCTAGAACTAGTTGAAATATGATACCACAAAAATTATATAGATGGAGTTAGTCATTTGATGGGGACTTACAACCAAGTTAGCTCCACCAATTCACTCACCCCTAGACCATATGTGGCACCATCTCATAGAAAAAAAAGTGGAACAGGTATAAAAGGTTTTAATTATCTGATACAAAACATCATTTTCTTAGCATTTCCCACCCAGCAGATGTGCACAGACTGCAAAGGTGAGCTTGCAATTCCCAAGGTCCACCTGGTGGTTGAACATCCTGTGATTATATTTATGCAAATACAAAACAAAACTAGAAGGGTTCTAATTATAGCATTAAATTAAAAAGTAAGGGGGAAAGAAGAACTAAGCCATCTACCTATGTCCTGAGTTAGATACCATAGGGGATAGTAACAATGTGGATAAAAGAAAAGTGCTATAGTTATGGGAGCCAAAATCCAAGAAAGCAACCAGCAATAAAATTCACAGACTCATGATCCATATAGAAATCACAAAGTGTAGATTACAAGTAAAATGGACCAAGACTGTGATATCAGATCCATGGTTAGAATCTAGCACTACTCAAAATGAATAAAATTAGCAAAGGTGAGTGGTATGTGAAATAACATAATATATTAAGAACATATTCTTTTGAAGAATTCCAGGGCCCAGAGAAGAAAAACATGATGGAGAACAATATTGGTAACAATAATGTTGACATAGATAACAATAGAAATACTGTTGTTGTTGGAGTATACCACAATATACTTGAACAGAATAAAGAAATATTCAGAATTTGGGAACCATCACAAGACTAGAAGTAAACTGCACACCTGCTGGGGTTCTCTCTATATAAAACAGAGAGCAGTTAATAAACTACTACTAATTTCTTAATTTGCCTTTAATGATGATCTCATCTTTCAAAGTTGGAGGAGTCAATGAACCTCTTTCTGGACCTGTTTCTTATCTAATAGGACCTCTTGAAATGAAGTCTCCATATTAGAATTTATAAGAAAGGAGAGAAAAATATGAGAGTCTAATATATTCCTTAGTGTAGATTTTGAAAGAACATATTGCAAAGGATTCAGAGAAATCTAGATAGTATCTCATGACCTGAATTTCTATAAGGGGAAGTCAGTTCAGAAAAGATTGAAAACTCAAGAATAAAATTCTCAAGACCCAAAGTAACATATTGCTAATGATAAAGAAAAGGGATGGGGCCAATGAAGATACAGGAAATTGTTTGACAAGACTTTTCTTTTTGCTCTGAATTTAACTAACACCAAATAAAAGGTATATTTCATATCACAATTTTCCCCCTCCCAGTTTTGATATATTATGGGTAGGCATAATAAATTAAATGAAAATTTGGGGGGAGCTTTGCCACAGATGACACACAAAGATCAGCGGATGATAGAGAAAAAGTATTTTTACTTAACATTGACCTACATATAGCTTATGATCAAATACTTAACCCAAATTTTACCACAAGGTAATATAAACACCCCATAAAAGAAAACGAAAAATTCACACTTTTTCTCTGGTACAAAAGGACAGTCAAAAAATTTTGTACAGATTTTCCAGATCAAGGGGTTCTGTACTCCTAACCACTATAATGTGAATGGGATAACTGTATCCTGTAGAACAGAAAGAGAAATGTACAAAAAATTACAGATTACTATTATGCACAATTTTCTTTTCTTTTTTGATGAATTTAAATAGTACATACATAAACAGTTTTGAAGTATATAAAACAGTAGTTTTTCAATGCTATTCTCTTTTGTTTGTGATCTATTTTGGTCTTCCTTCTGTCCTTTTCTCTGCATTAACAAAAACTATGCTCTTTTTTTTTTCATGGACTACATTTTGAAAAAATATGCAAAGAAGATAGTATCAAGAAAAGGTAGTAGAAGATGAATATATAAGTATGGTAAAGACTTAAAAGAATAATTTCAGGAGCTTTAAAAATTCAGACTGATAAAGAAAATGAAGGCCACAAACAATATGAAGGTTTTAAAGAACTATACCCAAGAGAACAGGAGAACCAAAGAAGGGAAGAATTTCTTCTTTAATTGGATGAGATGGAATAGCAATGCATTACAAGGCAAAGTAGAGAGCTAGTAGGCTCTAATTATTTTTCTGGTTTTTTTGGCCAAGAATGATCTGGGACTGGAAATGATGGGGAAAAAATGAATACTTTTGAGCTGATGCTGAAGATATGTATGGAGGTATTAAGAATCTCTCTTTTGGGTTTAAGTCTCTAGGTTCAGATGAACCTCAGGGGGGTCCTGAAAGAATTGGTAGATATGGCTGGTGAAGCATTATCATATTTATTTTTATTTTTGTACAAATGATGTCTTTTTACACATTACTAAAATCTTATTGCTTAAGAGTAAACATAATACCCCCTCCCTCCCAAAAATATAGACCCTCATGAGCAATAAAGGAAAGGAAAGAGAAAAAATAAAAATAAAAAATAATAATAATAAATATGCTTCAGTTTATGTTCCAACACTACCAGCTCTGTCACAGGTGGATCACATTCTTTATGATAAGTGCATCATAAAAGCTACTTCCATCTGATGAGGCATTATCTAAAATCTTTGAAAAACTGTGAAGAATCATGGTAGTACAGGACTAGACAAATGTTGTCCCAATTTTTCAAAAGAGGAAGAAACTAGAGTCTTTAAATTATAAGACAATGAGCTTAACTCCAACAGCTTATTAAAAAGGTGGATAGTTAGCATATAGAAAATAAAATACTTATCATAAAGATCATATCAAGAACAGGTTATAGGCTGGCTCAGACTTCTCTGACTATGGCCCAGCCAAGGCTGCTTGGCTGTTCTTTTATCTCTCTCTCTCTCTCTCTCTCTCTCTCTCTCTCTCTCTCTCTCTTGTCCTTCCTTATGTCCTGTAACCTTTTTAATAAATTTTTGTTTTATTTCCACCTGTGCTTTCCTGAGTCTAAATAATGATTTCTCATAGGCATAACCAAACCCAAGTAGCCAGTGGCTACATTTTGGCAGCCAACAAAAGGATTCTCTCTATACAGACTGGGAAATCGGATTGAGCTCCATAGCACTGTCCTTAGTTCCATAAGCAACAACTGAATTATGATTTTTTTTTCTGAATCTCTTATACCAAATGGCAGCCTGGAACATTCTTGGTTCTCTTTAGTGCTCAAACCACCTGATGCTCTGGTTTATAGCTATATAGCTCCAAGACCAGTCTCTACAGGATGCCAACCAGCTGTACCAGCCAATCATTTTCTGGACCCTGCCTCAATGAAGCCCTCACTGTAATACATTAATCTCCAAATGGACTCTGAAAGCCCCAGAAGACTGGTCCTAAACTGACTGAGGTGGGAATGATGCAGGGAAGGAGGAAGAGAATTTGAATGTAACAGAATTTGGGTGGACATGTAAATTGACTCTTGGGATGTAAATTGACTTGAAGTAGAGAATTATGATTTTAACAGAAATAATTATAATCTTGGGTGGGGACCCTCCCCATTCCTAAAGTACCATTGTTCAATGTAAAATTTGTACCCTATCTCCTTGGGTTTTACTCTCTGCCTAATTCTAGGTCAAGTATAGGGGAAGGGAGTTCACCTTCTGCCTTCTGGATAAGAGACAAGACATAAAAACCTGAACTGAACTCAAGTTCAGGGCTGGTTCAGTCTTCCCTGAACATGGCCCAGTCAAGGATGCTTGGCTGTTTCTCTCTCTCTCTCTCTCCCTTCCTTATGTCTTATAACCTTTTAAATCAATTTTCATTTTATTTCCAAAAAAAAAAAAGAACAGGTTATATCAGACTAACCTCATTTCCTTTTTTGAAAGGGTTAAGAGGGAATCATGGGGAATAATGTAGATATGTTACCTAGATTTCAATGAAGCATCAGAAAAAATTGTTTCATTGAATTCTTGAAAAGATGGAGAGGGATGGACTAGATAAATTCAGAACTTCTAAATAATCATTAATGTTATGATGTCAATTAGAGACTGTTGTAAAATGGGAAAGACACTGAATTTTCTTCATTTTTAAAATTATTTTTTCCAATTATATGTAAAGATCGTTTTCATCATTCATTTTTGTAAAGTTTTTCTCTTTCCCATCCTTCCCTCCCCTTAAGTAATTTGCTATAGGTTACATATGTATAATCATGTTACACTTATTTCCATATTAATGAAAGAAGAGTCAGAACAAAAGGGAAAAATCATAAGAAAGAAAAACAAAAAACAAATTAAAAAATGAAAATTGTATGCTTTTATTTGCATTTAAATTCCATAGTTCTTTCTCTGGATGTGGATGGCATATTTCACATCAAATGAAAGATACTGAATTTTGAGACAGTGGTCATAGACACAAATTCACCTCCTTTACTTACTCCTTGTACCATCTCGAACAAATCACTTAATCTCTGGGCCTCAATTCTGTCATTGATTAAATGAAGTTTTTGGGCGAGATGGCATCTAAAGTCTCTTCTACCTCTCAATCTTTAGTGGAGTGTCTTAGGGATTGTTGTTTGACTTGGTTCATTAATTTTTAAGAATTAATTGTATGTAGAAGAGTACAGTTAGTACCTTATCCAATTTGCTATTCCTCAATTTGGAATCACTAGCTAAATTGTTTGAGAGTCAGGCTCCAAAACTATATCTGGATACTCTAAACTGTTGGTCCAAGTCTAATAAAATGAAAATTATTAGACAAATAAAAAAGAATTATTGGTCAAATGTTGGCAAGGATGTGGAAAAATTGGGAGAATGTTGTATTGTTAGAGGAGTAGTGAAGTGATCCAACCCATTATGGAGAACAATTTGGAAATATGCCCAAAGAGCTTTAAACTGTTCATACCTTGACTCAGCAAAGCCTCTACAAGGTCTGTACCTATATGTAAAGGACCTATACATACAAAAATATTTATGATAGCTCTTTTTGTGATAGTGAAGAATTGGAAATTGAGGGGATGTCCATCAACTGAAGAATGGTTGAACAAGTTGTGGTATATGATTGTGATGGGGTACAATTATGCTATAAGAAATGATGAAGGGAATGGTTTAAGAAAAATCTGGGAGGACTTACATGAGTCAAAGTAGAGTGAAATGAAGCAGAAATAGGAGAACATTGTACACAGTAACAGCAATGTTGTACAATGATCAACTGTGAAAGACTTAGCTAATCTCAGCAATACAATGATCCATGACAATTCAAAGGGCTTATAATGAAAACTGCTCTTCACCTCTAGAGAAGGAACTGATGGAGGATAAATGTAGGTTGCAGCATACTTTTTTAACTTTCTAATTTTTGGTTTTTGATCTGTGCTATCTTTTGCAGCATTGCTAATATTTGCATGACTACACATTTATAATTTATTATCAAAATGCTTGCCTTCTCAAGCAAGAGAGAAAGGATGGAAAAAGGGAGAGAATTTGGAATTTGAAAATTTTCAAAACAAATGTTAAAAATTTTTGTTTACTCATAATTGAGAAAAAATAAAATAAAGATTAAAGTAAAAAAAAGAATTATTGGTCAGTCATTTTTTACCATGTCTGACTCTTCCTTATCCAATATAGGGTTTTCTTGTTAAATATAATAGCTATTCTCTTTTCCACCCCTTTTTAGAGATGAGCAAACTGAGTTAAGTGACTTGTCTGGGGTCATTCAGCTAGTGTCTGAGGCCAAATTTGAACTCACAAAGAGGAGTCTTCCTGACTCCTGACCTGGCACTCTGTCACCCTGCTGCTCAACAAATGTAAAGAATTAAACTCAGGTTAAAAACAAACCAGCCTCAAAAATATAAGATCCATATAGCTATTATAGATCTGAGGGTTTTAGTAAACTATAAGTTCAATATGAGTCAATAGTATCATGCACCAACCAAAAAGCCTAATGTGATATTAGGTTATATTAAGAGAGTCATAGACCTAGAGAAGTGACTGATGATCTTTCTGCATTCTGTCCCTGGTTAGATCACAGTTAAAGGTGTTAAGTTTTTAAAATGTTTTATTTTTCAAACATTCATTTTTAAAAACATGTTATTTTATTTTTCCAATTACATGTAAAGATAGTTTCTAACATTTGCCCTTTTGTAAGCTTTGAGTTCCATATTTTCTACCATGTTTCCTTCCTTCCCCCTTTCCCATGGCTTCAAGTATGTGTAATAATGTTAAACATTCATTTTTAAAATGCTGAGTTCCAAATTCTCTCTCTCCTTTATAGCCCTCCCCTATGCATTGGAAAGTCAAGAAATGTGATATCAATTATACATGTGATATCCTGAAAATATTTCCATATTAGCTTTGTTACCAAAAAAATTTTGTAGAAAGGCAAGAATTGTAAAGTAATAAAAACACTTAAATTGTTACTCAGCCTCTATCATTTTTCTCTCTGGAGTTGGATAGCATTTTTCATCTTGGTCCTTTTAAAATTGTTATGGATCACCTAATTGATCAGAATAGTTAGGTTTATTCACAGTTGATCATCATATAATATGACTGTTACTATGTACAATGTTCTCCTGGTTCTGCTCACCTTACTTTTCATCAGTTCAGTAAAATTTTCTCATGTTATTCTGAAACAATCCAGTTCATCATTTCTTATAGCACAACAGTATTCTATCTCAATAATATACCATAATTTGTTCAGTCATTCTTCAATTGATGGGCACCCCTTTAATTTCCAATTCTTTGCAACACAAAAGAGCTGCTATAAGTATTTGTACATATAGGTTCTTTTCCTTTTTTTATCTGAATCTAGGGATACAGATCTAGGAGTGGTATTACTGGGATAAAGGGTAGGCACAGTTAATAGCCCTTTAGGTATAGTTCCAAATTGTTCTACAGAATGGTTAGATAAATTCACGACTCTGTTAAAAGTCTATTTTTCTAAATCATCTTCAACATCTGAAATTTTCTTTTTCTGTCATATTAATCTAACATGAACCCAAGAATTATTTTAATTTACATTTCTCTAATTGGTAATGATTTAGAGCATTTTTTCATGTGACTATAACTAGCTTTGATTTATTCATCTGAAAATTGTCCATTCATAATCTTTGATCATTTGTTAATTGGGGAATGATTTATATTTTTATAAATTTGATTCAGTTCTCTATATATATTTGAGAAATGAGATCTTTGTTAGAGATACTTGGGGAAGGTAGATGTGCAATAGAGAGAGCACTAGGCCTGAAGTCAAGAAGACTCATCTTCTTGAGTTCAAATATGTCCTCAGACACTTACCACTTGTGTGACCCTGGACAAGTCAGTGAACCTATTTGCCTCAGTTTACTCATCTGTAGAGTGGGCTGGAGCAATGGTTAAACCAATCCAGCATTTTTGACAAGAAAACTCCCAGTGGAGTCATGAAGAATCAGGCTTTGATAAAAACAGCCAAAGAACAACAACAAAAATCAGAGAAATTTGCAGTAAAAATTTTTTTTCCCCAGTTTCCTGTTTTCCTTCTAGTATTAACTACATTGGTTTATTTGTGCAAAATCTTTTCAATTTAATATAATAAAAAGTATCCATTTTTACTTCTCATGATCCTCTCTATCTCTTTTAGTCATAGATTCTTCCCTTTGGAGGTATTAAATTGTGAGTACCACATGTTAAGAAAGACATGGGCAAGTATCCAAAAGATAACCACAATAAGTCTGGAATGTTCTCCCTGCTCATCATTGCCGCCTGGATTTCCTGGCTACCTTCAAGTCTCAACTAAATTTCTACCTTCTGGAAGAAGCCTCTCTCAGCCTCCCTTAAGTCCCTCTAGGACTCATCCCAATTCATCCTGTCTATACATTGTTACTGAGTAGTTGTTTCCATGCTGTCTTCCCATTTAACTACTTTTCTTTGTATCCCTAGCATTTAACAGATGCAAGCTTATGGTATATATGTAATAAATGTTATTTGATCTACTGGCTGAATAGATAAAAGGATTCAAAATTGTGTTATATGAGGATCATTTGAAGAAAATGGGGGTGTACAGGCTAAAGAAAAGACTTTGGGGGAGCATTATGAATAAACTTTTATTTGAAGAATTGTCATGTGGATGAGAGATTAGACTTACACCCTGCTTTACCTCAGAGGGTAGAGCTCAGAAAAATTACAAAGAGCAAGATTTGGATAGTCATTTGTCAGATAGGCAATGGATCAGGAATTCTTTTTTATGTTATTTTATTTTTCAATTATATGCAAAGATAACTTTCAACATTCATGTTTTTGTAAGCTTTTGAATTTCATATTTTCCTACCTGTAGAGGGCCAGCTCCTAGGAGTGATTTTCACATATCCTTGGTGACCTTTTTCCATCAGAGATATGTATGTATTATTGCTCATTGTATGGATTTGTTGGCTCTCCAGTGAACCTCGACCTGGGAAAAATCTCTGGAGGTGGTTGTAAAGGCTTTTCTTATAGAGAAGTATGCAGATTTCTAAGAACAAATATTGTAAATTTGCCCAGAAAATTGTGAAACCGAGTCTCCTTTAACCTGTCATTCCTGAGATAAATTTTTGTTATAAAAGGTCCAAGTTTCCAAAAATAAATTTAGTAGACTCTTGCATCCCAACCCTGCATGTGTGAGTATGTGTCTACTTGACCTGACTCTTGTAAGTTAATGTTCAGACCCACATCAGAGCTATCGCAGGCAGTAGTTGGTGCCTGAACAGGGACTGATGGATGAACAGACAGATGGACCTGGAGGGGAATCAATCTTTTTTTTTTTTTACTCATAAACTGTTCCCCTTTCCATAGATCTGACAGGTAGACTAGTCCTTGATCTTCTAATTTGCTTATAGTATTGTTTTTTATGTCTATGTCCTGTAACCATTTGGATCTTATCTTGGTAAAGGGTGTGAGGTGTTGGTCTAATCTAAGTTTCTTCCATACTAACTTCCAATTATCCCAGCAGTTTTTATCAAAGAGGGAGTTTTTATCCCAATGGCTGGACTCTTTGGGTTTATCAAACAGCAGATTACTATAATCCTCTCCTGCTTTTTAACACCTAGTCTATTCCACTGGTCCACCACTCTATTTCTTAGCCAGTACCAAACAGTTTTGATGACTGATGCTTTATAATATAATTTTAGATCGGGTAGTGCTAAGCCACCTTCGTTTGCATTTTTTTCCTTAAGCTCCTGGCAATTCTTGACTTTTTATTTCTCCATATGAATTTACTTACAATTTTTTCTAAATCATTAAAGTAATTTTTTGGAATTTTGATTGGTAGGGCACTAAACAGACAGTTTAGTTTTGGTGGAATTGTCATTTTTATTATATTAGCTCTACCTATCCATGAGCAGTTGATATTTGCCCAGTTATTTAAATCTGATTTAATTTGTGTGAGAAGTGTTTTATAATTGTTTTCAAAAAGATTCTGAGTCTGTCTTGGCAAATAGACTCCCAAGTATTTTACACTGTCTGAGGTTACTTTGAATGGGATTTCTCTTTCTACCTCTTCCTGCTGTTCCTTGCTAGTCATATATAGGAAAGTTGAGGATTTATGGGGATTTATTTTATAACCTGCAACTTTGCTAAAATTGCTAATTGTTTCCAGTAGATTTTTGGATGATTTTCTTTGGATTTTCTAGGTAGACCATCATGTCATCTGCAAAGAGTGAGAGTTTTGTCTCTTCCTTCCCAATTCTAATTCCTTTAATTTCTTTTTCTTCTCTAATTGCTGATGCTAACATTTCTAATACAATATTGAATAGCAGTGGTGATAATGGGCACCCTTGTTTAACCCCTGATCTTATTGGGAATGCCTCTAGCCTCTCCCCATTGAGTATAATGCTTGTTGATGGTTTCAGATAGATAATGCTAATTATTTTAAGGAACAGTCCATTTATTCCTACACTCTCTAGTGTTTTTAATAGGAATGGATGCTGTATTTTGTCAAAAGCTTTTTCAGCATCTATTGATATGATCATATGATTTCTGATAGGTTTGTTGTTGATATAATTGAGTATACTAACAGTTTTCCTAATATTGAACCAACCCTGCATTCCTGGAATAAATCCTACTTGATCATAATGTATTATCCTAGTGATGACTTGTTGTAGTCGTTTTGCTAAGATTTTTATTTAGGATTTTTGCATCTATATTCATCAGGGAAATAGGTCTATAATTTTCTTTCTCTGTTTTAACTCTTCCTGGTTTAGGTAACAGTACCATATTGGTTTCATAGAAAGAGTTGACCCTTCTTCATTATGCTGAGACCTTGAGTTGGGTGGGGCTGGTTCACCTGGGCTTGGGATCTCTAAAGGCTTTACTGAGTGCAGTTCTCTGGCTGGCCAGTAGGAGGTGCTGGTTGCCCTCTCTGGAGTGTCTGTGACCTTGGTTGCGAAGCCTTCTCCCTTTGCTTGAGGGAGGGAATTGGAGCTATTGAATTCTTTTGCCTTCAATCAATGGTGGGCTTTACCCTGGCCTGAGGTGATTCCTCAGCTGGGCTGGTTCTTCTGCTCACACACCTGGGCCTGAGGCAGAAGTAATTTGCATTTGTTTGGGAGGAGCCCTCAGTGCAATGGAGGCATGGGCTCAGAGTTTCTCAGACCAGAGGAGCCCATGGATGGCATCCACAGCTCTCCTGCACCAGACCTCTCCCCGCAGCCCCTTCCCCAAGCTCCAGGGGGACAGCACCAGAGCCTCTGCTTCCCCGTGGACCCAAGCCCCCTTCGTCCAGTCCCACCACTGATCCAGCAGGTCCAGCTCTCGGGCCCTCAGACTCCCGGTTCCCATTCAGCTGATGATCTGGCTGATCCCGGGCTGATCTTCCCTTGGAGCTCAGACTCACCTGCCAGTACTCAGTCAGCCAAGGCTGCTGCGGGAGACAAATCCTGAGCTAGATTTTCCTCTCCTGGCTTTTCTTTCTGGGTTTCCTGGTTCGGATTTCTTTTAAGAGGTTTGTTTCATGTGATAGATGGGGAAGAGATCAGGAGACTTTAGAACTGTGCCTGTCTTCTCTCCACCATCTTGGCCGGAAGTCTATTGTATTGAGGGGAATCAATCTTAAAAAGAAAGATAAGTCTAGACATATGCGGGTCAAAAAACAGTGTTCTTAAAGGGACAGCAGGCAATTAAAGTAAATAATTTTAAAAAATATTTTCATCGGGTCTAAAACAGAGAACATTAAAATGGGACAGGGATAGTCTAAAGACAGAGGACATTATTGAAAGTGCTAAAACAATAGTTAAAGAAAGAGGCTTGTTGGCTCCGGAGGTTGGGCGTGCGGGCGACATGTACTACAAGTTCAGTGGCTTCACCCAGAAGCTGGCCGGGGCCTGGGCCTGGGCCTGGTCCACCTACAGCCCTCAGGGTTAAAAACCTGTGGCATCCTCAGAATCACCACCTATCATATTAGCCACACCAACAAAATTTGCCTCAGAAATAGCTCCATATGATTATGCTGGGAAAAACAAAGTTCCAGAGCTGCAGAAATTTTTTCAGAAGTCTGATGGTCTACCTGTCCACTTGAAACACGGTCTACCTGACCAAATGCTCTATCAGACCACCATGGCTTTGATTCTGGGAGGGACCATCTACTGTCTGATAGCTCTCTACATGGCTTCACAACCCAAAAATAAATGAACTGCATTTCATAATACTGATTTATTAACAAGAGTTTTGGCATAAAACCCTTTGAATTGTCTATTTTCCTAATAGTGATTTTTTTTGACCTGTGTAAGTTTATATTGTTCATAATGAATTAGAGGGCTGATCAATGAGGAAACATTTTGGTTGATTGGTTTCTGAAAAGAAGTGGGTTGTCAGAACATTTTGAAGTTAGTTATTATTCAAGCAAAAGTGATGATGCCCTTCTAATTTGACCTCTCATATTTCTCCAGAGGTTGGCAGGCTAGCTCATTCACAACTCACTTTGATAAGGCCACCAGAGATTTCTGGTTGTGCCTTCCAGCCCACAAGAGAGATTCTAAGTTGGGGAAGCTTTTCCATCACCAGATGTGCTGGGAGGAGGAGATTCACTGAAGCCAGCACCAGTGATAGCAAGGCCTTTAACATCCTGATGCCAAAAATCTGTTCTTTCTGACACCACAGGTTTCACTGGGAATTTAATTAGTTGTTAATTTGGGGAATTTTTTCATCTTGCAGCATGGTATTAATAGAAATTATATTCTGTTAACTATCCATAATACCTGTAACTTTGTCATATAGTTTCAAAGAGATTATATACCTGATTTTTAAATATTCCAGAAATGAAGATTCTGTATTTATTCCACCATGGGAACAGAACAGCTCTTATTGAAAGTTTTGCACTTTGGACTGAACTGTTGTACAATATTTCCCTCCCTGTGGTTCTTCTTTACTCTTGTTAAATTGCTGTAGGCTTATGGTATAATTTATTTTTGCTTGTGGAATAAATGCAAGAATTGAGAAGTTAAAAAAAAAGAGGCTTGTTAATAACAACAAAACAAATGGAAGAATTTATTGAATGTGTACAAAAATGTTGTCCTTGGTATCCAGAAGAAGGAGTATTAAGTATTGAAAAAATGGGAAACTGTGGGGAAACAGATGAATGAACATTTTAAACACAGAGGTCAGGAAGCATTTCCTATAGGAGTCTTTTCATTGTGGAGTATTTTAAAAATCTGCCTGACTCCACCTGGAGATGTTCCTTTGGTTCAGACTATATTAAAAGTTGATGTAGTTGTTCAAACTATTCAGGAGGAAGATAAGAGTAAAAAAGAGCTGTGGCTTTTGCCTCCAACACCATCTCCTGACCCTGTGCCTGCTGGGGGTGGAAGGAGGGGTGTGGAGGCCAAGGCCTCAGGGGTGTACCTTCCCAGGAGAATCCTCCTCCCAGCTCTCACTTTAGGAACTTGTACCTGAAAGTCTCCAGGAGGCTGGGCCCCACTCTCTCAGGCTGCCACAGCAGCCACTGCTCCTGGGCTTCTGGCAGTGGCTCCCCAGCCAGCTCCACCTCCTCCTAACTTTAATAACCCACCTTCTGCTCCTTTAGGGTCAAAAGAAAAAAAGCACTAACAGAGATAAGAGGCATATAAATGCTACCCAAAAAGCAGTGGTTGGGGGTGGCTAGGTGGGGCAGTGGATAGAGCACTGGCCCTGGAGTCAGGAGTACCTGAGTTCAAATCTGACCTTAGACACTTAATAATTACCTAGCTGTGTGGCCTTGGGCAATCCACTTAACCCCATTTGCCTTGCAAAAAAACTAAAAAAAAAATAGAAAAAGCAGTGGTTAAGAGAGAAGATTCCATGGGACATGAAAGAGTTATTGTTCTTTTTTTTTTTTAGCATGTTAAAATATATATATATATATATATATATATATATATAATATAAAAAACAATTTTTGGGGGTGAGCAAGGAATGATAAATAGTAAAGGTAAATAATTAGTGCATGCTACCTTGATATCTCAAAATGTGAGGAATCTCCAATTCCCAGAACATCATTTTGTCAGTGAAGATAGAAAGCTCTTTTAAGTTAGAGCATTGAGAAATTAGAATAGCTCTGATACAGATAAGAAAGATTTGCAAACTTTTATATTTTGAAAAGGAAAATAATTTGAGATAATTTTAAATATGAGTTTGGAAATTATAAGATTATTAAGAGAACTATAAAGAAAATTGGTCTCAAGAAATTTTTATGTATTATAGAGTTTTAGGGAGTAAGGGGAATATACATTAAATTGAAATGTGTTATATATAATTAGTAAACTTTGTATAAGAACAGATTCAGACAATTTTTTGAAACTTTAAGATTGTGTTACAATAACAAACAGTGGATGAATTGAAGTATCATCCATCACTTTTGCAAAGATTTGTTATAAGAAAACTGGAGAATACCTTGCCAACAAGGGTATATTTCTCAAGGTCTTTTGGCTCAGGGAGATTGTGAAAAGCTGTGCTCTTCCACATAGTCTTTCTTTCTTTCTTTCTTTCTTTCTTTCTTTCTTTCTTTCTTTCTTTCTTTCTTTCTTTCTTCCTTCCTTCCTTCCTTCCTTCCTTCCTTCCTTCCTTCCTTCCTTCCTTCCTTCCTTCCTTTCTTTCTTTCTTTCTTTCTTTCTTTCTTTCTTTCTTTCTTTCTTTCTTTCTTTCTTTCTTTCTTTCTTTCTTTCTTGCAAGGCAATGGGGTAAAGTGGCTTGCCCAAGGCCATACAACTAGGTAATTATTAAGTGTCTGAGGCTACATTTGAACTCAGGTACTTTTGACTCCAGGGCTGGTGCTCTATCCACTGTGCCACCTAGCTGCCCCCCACCTAGTGTTTCTTAAAGGCAATATTTGTGTGTAAAATCAAAGTAATTTATTTAATATCTGTTATTTAAGAAGAAATTATTTATGTAGCCTATAACCTTCGCATTGGTAAAAGTTTTACATTGTATTTTTTGAAATTATTATATACATAAAACTACATTGGATTTTTTGAAATTATTATATATATAACTAAATTCATAGAATTTTATTTTTCTTTTTGAAAATAGGAGTGTATCTGAACAAGAGGAAACTAAGCTTATAAAACAGATGTGAAAGAAATTTGTGTGTAACAGATATTTAGTTAAAAGGTTAACTTTAAGATAATGAAATGTCAGCATGGAAACATTATGTTTCATATAGGTTAAGAATTTAATGTTTAAATTTAAAGAAGCAAAAATGGTAAACTTAGAAGAAGGTTGTATAAGACATTGGGAAGTATATAGCTTAACTGTAATTATTTCCAATAATACTGAATAAATGTGAGAGGCTTTGAAAAATGATTGGGAGATTGAAAATTATGTAACCCATAGTTAGGTAATTTACTGATGAGCAAGATGTTGAAAAGTTATATGATCTAGTTTTATCAACATAAGCTATTTTACTGTAATGGTGTCAAAGCCTGGAGTTAATGATTGATTGCTCTGTAGAGATAATGAGGGAAAGTATCTGAAGTTATGACACTCTGGGTTTCCTGAAAATTTTAAATAATGTAATGAACCTTATTCTAGACCTGTAGGTCCAAGCATAAACGCAATTAAAATGATTTTTTTAATCAAAACAAAAGAATGAATTATATGCCCAATTAATGGTATTAATAGAACAGCCACAAACCTTTAATATTTTTACAGACAGTAAGTATAGTTATCATGTGGTCAGATACATAGAATCAGCTTTTATTAAACACAGCACTGATGAAGAATTATATCAACTCTTTAAAGAGATACAAGAAGTTATAAGAGATAGATATAATCCTTTTTTTATTTATTGAATACATACATTCCCATACTGGATTGCCTGGGCCCATATATGAAGGCAATTATAGGGCTGATCATTTAACCTTTCCACTTCTTCTTTTTTTTTTTTTAGATTTTTTTCAAGGCAATGGGGTTAAGTGGCTTGCCCAAGGCCACACAGCTAGGTAATTATTAAGTGTCTGAGGCTAGATTTGAACTCAGGTACTTCTGACTCCAAGGCCATTGCTCTATTCACTGCACCACCTAGCTGCCCCGACCTTTCCACTTCTTATAAACTTAGTAGAAGAGCAAGTTAGGAATTTTTTTCCTACCAGAATGCCTCTTTATTAAGGAAAGAATTTAAAATCACCAGAGAGCAAGCAAGGAATTTAGTAATATCCTGTCAGCTATGCATTCCATATTTGCCTACCCCTCCAAGTTATGCTAAGAATCCTAGAGGCCAAGTTCCTAATGAATTGTGGCAGATGGATGTGACTCATTATGTACCTTTTGGAAAAATGAAATTCATTCATATTACTATAGATATATTTAATTCATATACAATGGTAACAGCACAAAGTTCAGAGGCTATACAAGGTGTGATTGATCATTTATTCCATTGTTTTGCTATTGCAGGGATACCAAAATCCAAAAAACAGATAATGGCCCTAGATATACTTCTATGGCATTTAAACAATTCTGCCTATATTACAATATAAAACATATTACAGGTATTCCCTATAACCCCACTGGTCAAGCTTTAGTAGAAAGAAAACATAAAGATCTTAAAAGATTTCTGTAAGTGCAAAAGAAGGGGGAATATATAGGGACAAAGGGGAAACAAAAGAGGAGAATAAATTTCTCCTTATATACCATGAATTTTTTAACATTGAATGATAAGCAATTAACACCTGCAGAAAGATTTTTTTAAGGTTATGCAACATGAAGAGAAGGGCATGGTCATATGGAAGGATTCTAAGGCATCAACAATGAAATTTACTGGATCCATTATTAACCAGGGGTTGAGGGTGTGCTTCTGTTTTGTCCGCAGATGGAGAAACTGTGTGGGTACCAGAAAGAAACATCAGACTGTGAAGACCAGATGAATCAAGTAATACAGAAAATGAATAACTTACACTTAAGAAATCAAAAAGGAAAAGATGAGAGGAGAACATGTCATGGATTTATGGAACAATTTATGATGCTTACATTTATTCACAAACAATTTGGGGACTGTAAAAGGAATTGAATATTGGACTTACGTTCAAAACCCTCCATGGGTCACTACTCTATGATGGGGAGAGAGTATGGCTGAAATTGTATTAATTGGGAAAGCTGCAGATTATTTGGGATATAACAAAGTTTTACTGAAGATATCAAAGAAGAGATGCTGAGAAGAAAAGTTAGGCATAATTTTTCTGGTTTAAATATTGTGACACCTATTTTTTTTTAGGTTTTTTTGCAAGGTAAACAGGGTTAAGTGGCTTGCCCAAGGTCACACAACTAGGTAATTATTAAGTGTCTGAGACCGGACTTGAACCCAGGTACTCCTGACTCCAGGGCTAGTGCTTTATCCACTATGCCACCTAGCTGCCCCCACCTATATGTTTTTGTAAAACATATACTGTTGAACCATGTGTTAAATTAAATAAAATAATTATTCAACTCATCCAAATATTTATAATATGGGAGCATTTAGAACCTTAGAAATATCAGGAGTTCCATTTGTAGAAAGTATTGAAGGAAGAAAGATATTTCCTAAAGAACCTCCTTGTTTAAATTTACATGCTTGAGATTTCAAAAATGAATGTTTTCCACCCTGGGTTGCCTGTCATATTCCAAATAGAAGAATTTATGATCATTCTATTTTGCTGCAAGTGTGGAATTCTCCTGATAGAATTGTTTCATGGGATATTCCAGGCTATATTAAACTAATTATATACCCAGAAATAGGGTTAGCTAATTCAGAGATATGGAAGGCTATGGCAGCTATAGATGAGAAAAGGTATATACAAAGGAATAAGATGTTGGACAAAATATCTTAGGCAGAAAGGAAATTGTCTGTGAGTGCATGCACAGGACCAGCTATAGCCTTCATGATAGGATCTTTCAAAGATGTCAATATTATCAGAGAAAAAGGGGGGTTTAATGTTAACTGTTACAATTGTACCATTTGAGTGTGTATAAATAAGGAAGTGATGGATGATGATGTTGTTTTCATGATAAGGCAACCAAAATTTGCTATAATACCTACCAAGGTAGAAGGCTGGTATATATCTCCTTCTGATGAGTTCTTAGAAAAGGTATTAAAGAGAATTAGACAAAAGAGATGTGTTAGTTGCACTGTGTTTGGAATATTAAGTATTGTAGCAGCTATTGTAGCAGCCACTTTCTGGGACTATTTCTGTACAAGTAGAGAATAAGGAAAAAATGGAGGCTAAATATATTCAAGAATTATCAGAAAATATTACTAGAGCAGAAAATGCTCAGGAGAGAATTAATGAAGATGTTTATCATTTGATTACTACATTACAAACCTCTATAATGAACACAAGGGACAATTATAATGTGATTATAGATTTTCTGCTATTTGTGTTACTCCTTTAAAATATAATACTTCATTTATTCCATGAGATAATATAAAAGGTTATTTGAATGGAATATGGTGCAATGATTCTATAACTATGGATATGAATCAATTGCATAAAATTGTTAATGATATTGCATTGGCACCTAGAATGGAAATGGACTCAGGTATTGATAATTTGTTTAATTTTGTTAATACATTTCATCCTTTTCATTTTATTAACCTGCTAATGAGCATGCTTCCTGGTATTTTTGTATTATTATTGATACTGTGTATTATTCCCATTTGTCTTAAATGTCTTTTGTCACTGGGACAAAATATAGATGTCCTGACACACTGTCTAAAGTCTCAGCATGCCTAAGAAGGGGGAATTGGTAGAGGGCCAGCTCCTGGGAGTGATTTTCACATATCCTTGGTGACCTTTTCCATCAGAGATATGTATGTATTATTGCTCATTGTATGGATTTGTTGGCTCTCCAGTGAATCCTAACCTGGGATAATCTATGGCTCTGGAGTTGATTGTAAAGGCTTTTCTGATAGAGAAGTATGCAGATTTCTAAGAACAAATATTTTAATGTACCCAGGAAATTGTGAAACTGGGTCTCCTTTTAACTGGTTATTCCTGAGATAAGTTTTTGTTATAAAACGTCTGAGTTTCCAAAAATAAATTTAGTAGATTCTTGCATCCTAACCTTGCATATGTGAGGATTCAGGTGGGATTGGAGGGAGGGAATAGGTTATAGTCAGAGAGGTCTTCTGTTGTTGTTCATCCTTCCTTTTTGAGGAGGACCAGTGGCATCACCTGGTGATTGGATTGACTTGCACCTGGATTGGATTTAAACGAGGCAGAGTAGTATAGCACCACACACTCACTAAGCATCATTGAAGCCCAATGACAGAACAAAAGTCAAGATGACTGGTGATGGTCCAGGACTCAGTGGATGACCTTTGTGCCTTCCATGACCAACAAATTCTAAGGGTTCCAACACACCTACTTCAGTTGTCTTCATGGCTGTTGGAACAAATTGATCTCATCCACCTATTCTGCTGGGGGATGTCTTCACATGAATGGGGTAGACATCCTCCTAACTTACTAAAGCGTTTGTGGAGTCATAGGTGAGGGTTGGGTGAAGGTGGACACTAAAGATGAATGAGTAGCCCTGAAAAGGACTTGGCAAGCCCACAGCAGAGGTGCGAGTCCTCCTTGAATACCAGTAATCTAGGGAAGAAGGTCTTGAAATGGAGGGATTTTCATTAAGATGTGGTCATTCTGTTTCATGACATTTTGAACATGAAGCTTTACAGATCTAGTTCTGCTCTCACAGAGCAGAATAAAGATTTTTCTTAAATGAGAAGAGTTTACAAAAGTTGTTGGATAGCTTCATCTGTGCCCTTTGAATTCAAAAAGCATTAGCAGGTCTGCTTAAAAACTCCAATTCAGAGAAGTCCAAGAAGAAATTTCCTATATTATCCACATTAATTATATATCATCAGCACATTGTGAGTTTCTTGAGGGAAAGCCTTTTTTAAAAAAAATTCCACAATTTAGCACTGTGCCTAGAACATTGAAGTCCCTTATTAATATTTTTTGGTCTTGATTCGAATCAGTGAGGAGTTTATAATCAAACACTCAACATTTTACATTTATATGAAAAGACCTATAAATGGTGACCAGAAAAGAAAAAGCTTTTAAATAATTCTATATTCAGGGACCCTTATTGTCAAAAGGAAGCTGACATTTAAAAATTATAATTCCTTGCAGCATAGTAAATCTCTGTGGCTGCAGTTTTATTTGAGCCATCAGGGGAAACTGTATAGCAAGTGACTCATTAAGCATGTAGGTAGTAGAGTGGTGCCTGCTTGTAACCTCAGTGACTGAGGCAGCTGAGGTTTGTGGATCTCTTGAGTTTGAGTTCTCATCTGTATTAAGCTCAGTGGATGAGGCATCTACAATGTTTGGGATTAATATGGTGAACATTGAGACCAGTAGAAGGCCACCAGTTTACCTAAGGAGGGATGAGCCAGTCCAGGAGGCAAAGCTGAAAAGCTAATCAGTAATAAATAGGATAGAATCCATTGTTAATGGGAGTGAGTGCTGCATTACCATTAGAGAAAGAAAGAGGCATTAAGAAATAGGGTGGGTGGGGGGGAGACAGAGAGATGGAGAGAGAGAGAGAGAGAGACAGAGAGAGACAGAGACAGAGAAACAGAGAAACAGACACAGAGACAGAGGCACACACACACACAGAGTGACAGAAACAGAGAGACATAGAGACAGACACACAGGGAGAGGGAGAGGAAGAGGGAGAGAGAGAGACAGAGACACAGAGACAGAAAGAGACACAGAGAAACACAGAGACAGAGAGAGACAGTGGACAGAGACAGAGAGAGATACACACAGAGAGACAGAGACAGACAGAGACAGACAGAAAGTGATAGAGAAAGACAAAGGGGGAAAGGGGGGAGAGAGAGAGAGAGAGAGAGAGAGAGACAGAGATACAAACAGAGAGACAGAAACAGACAGAATGAGAATGGAAAAGATAGGAAATGAAATTTTAAAATGAGAATGGCAAGGAAATCAAATAAAAATCAGCACTTTTAATAAGTTTCTAATTGCAGTTTTTTTTAACTCCTTTGGAGAATGTACTATTTTTTTTTACTCAATGAGGGTTGGTCCTATATTCTAAGTATCTTATTCTTTAAGGTATATTAAAGTTGAAGGGACTAGAGCACCAACCCACTAAAAAAAGTGAATAAATATTAACAAAAGAGACAAAGATGAAATAATAACTAGTCATAGAATCAGAGAATTAAAGTTTAAAGGGATTTTAGAGGTCATCAAATCCAGGACTTTTATTTAATTTTATTAATTATTCAATGAACAATCATCTATTTTCTTTCCCTCTTGGCTTCTACCCATCTTGCATTTTAAAAAAAGAAGAAGAAAGAAGAAGAAGAAGAAGAAGAAGAAGAAGAAGAAGAAGAAGAAGAAGAAGAAGAAGAAAAGAAGAAAACCTCTGGAGCCAAACATTCAGAGTAAAACAAAACAAATTCCTACATTGGCCATGTCCAGAAATGTTTGCCTCATTCTACATATTTAGGTCAGCACTTTTCAGTCAGGAGATGACTAGCATACTTTTTCATCAGTCCTTTAACATCATTCGATGCTTTTTTTTTACAAAGGAGAAAAATAAAGGTCTGAAGAAATGAATGGTCCAAGGTCACAGAAGCGTTTGAATCAGGATTTGAACCCAGTGCCTATGACTCCAATCCAAGTATTCTTTTAGGTGGTGCAATATTGGCCCATTGCTTTTTTGTGTTTGAAAAGAAAGAAACAATTCGCCTATTCATACCCACCTATTTTGCATGAGAGAGAGAGGTATGGAAGTGTTTCTTCAGAAATTGGATAAGGGTTAGTACTGAGATGATGACAAGGATGAGGTGGATAGGTAACTAAGCACATTTAAAGTACAATTTTTTTGCAATGTTTTTATGGTCATAGTTATTGTTAGATGAGAAGTGTTAGATTCATTTTTTCTTTTATATCTGATTCATGATATTTAAATTCAATTTTATTTTAAAGAGCATAATTACAGAAATAGAATTCAGACATGTGATTTTATTAATAGAATAAATAAACGTTTAGGAGATGAGAATCTCTCTTCTAATGAGGATTGTCATCATTTCTGAAACATAAATATTTGGAGAATTGTCTCGAACAGTGACAGGAAAGGTAATTTGCCCCTGGTCACATGGTCGGTGTGTGTCAGAAACAGACATTGAATCCAAGTCTTCCTGGCTCCAGAGCTAGCTTGGAATGAATGAGAAAAAAAGGGATTTTGTCCAGGGACACATAGCTAATAAGTATCCGAAGTCAAATTTGAACTCATGATGATGAATCTACTCCAGAATCAATGCTTTTATCTATAACTGCCTTGAAAAAGTATTTATTTTGCATTTAATATACCAGATATTTAGTAGTTGTGTGATCCTGTTTGACTCAGTTTCCTCATTTGTAAAATTAGCTGGAGAAGGAAATGACAAACTGCTCCAGTATCTCTGCCAAGAAAATCCCAAATGGAGAGTTGGATA
The DNA here is from genome assembly GCF_037893015.1 of Macrotis lagotis. Taxonomy (NCBI): domain Eukaryota; kingdom Metazoa; phylum Chordata; class Mammalia; order Peramelemorphia; family Peramelidae; genus Macrotis; species Macrotis lagotis. Next base: position 683,500,497 of record NC_133658.1, read on the forward strand.
CAACTTTAAAATGGCTGAAAGAACAAATGAGCAGAGCACTGTGTTAGGCACAGTTTTTCCATGAAGAAAATCAATAATCACTAGTTTTTAATCCTGATATGATTTTTTTGAATGGACACACATATTCTAGCAGAAGAAGACAACACATTTCAACTATAAAATCAGATGGAAAGGTCCCATGGTCCTTAAGGTACAGTGCCAAAGCAGGTTGAAAGGCATCTTCTCTAATGTCATTTCCAGTGATGAAACCATATATTAGTTAGGTGGTGCAGTGGATAGTATGGGACTTAGAGTCAGGAAATCTGAATTCAAATCCTACCTTAGACATTTACCTCATATTCCTTGTCAAGTCAAAAAGTATGATGACTATACACTTTATTATGAAAATAATTAGAAATTGTCCAAACAGTGACTTAATCTTGCAAACTTTTTTTTTTCTTTTAAGGATCAGGTAATAATCAGCTGATATATAATAGTTTTTTTTTCAAGTGGATTTCAGGATTCTTTTTTATTTATTACAGGAATAAAAATAATGAGCCTAATGGATAATTTAGCACTTTGTTCTTCTGACCTGGGAAACTATTTGGTTTGATAAAGTAGTGATACTATCCCTACTCAGAGATCAGTTGAACTGTTATTAAATGTTTCTGACTTCATTAGTGAAAAAGTATTAGATAAAATTAGATAAAATTAAAGGTACCTTGCATTACGATGCTCTAACTCTTCCTGAATCTTGGTAAAACCTTGGGTTATGCTGAATTGGTTTGTTTCTGGTAATGATAGTGGCCTAGTTATAATGGCCAATTAGTAAAGTAGTTCTGTTCTTCTTTTAACTGATATTTTACTTTTTTTTTCCAATTGCATGTTATGAAAGTTTTTCAACATTCATGCACAAGCATATGCATACTTTTAAGTTACATAATTTCCTTCCACCCTCCCTTCCCACAGCCCTCCCCCCATTGGCAAATAGTTAAGTGAAAATTATACATACACATTTCTATTTAACATATTTACAGATTAGTCATTTTTGGTATGAGGATTTAGGATTAAGAGAAAAGAAAGAAAATCATGAGATAGGAAAGAAATACATAAGAGAAAATTTTAAAAAGTGAATGTAGATTCTGTAGGGATTTTTGTTTTGTTTTGTTTATCTTCCTCTGGATGGGGATATCATTGTCCATAGCCAGTCTCCTAGGGTTGTCCTAGTTCTTTGAACAGTTTAGTAAAGCAGTTCTTAGCAATACGGGTTATACTTAGAAAGTATATGCCTCTTTTATTTTATTTTATAAGGCTATATAATCATTTTATTTTCTTTTTTGGTTTAGTTTTTGTTTTTTATTGGAATCTTTTAACATATTTTATTTATTTATTTTTCCCAATTACATGTAATATGTTTTTATCAATCTTTTTTTTCAAGGATTTGAATTTTACATTTTTCTCCTTCCTTCCCTTCCTTTCCTCCTTCCCTTGACAGAAAGCAATCTGATTTAGGTTCTACATTTATAACCATGCTAAACATAGATTCATATTGATTTGCGAGAGAAGAAATCAAATCCAAATGAAAGAAAGAAAACATTAGAGAGAAAAAATGGCAACATATAAGACAAACTTTCAAAAATTGAAGATTATAAGCCTCTGGATATGAATGTATTTTCCATCACAAGTCTTAAAATTGTCTTTGATTATTGTATTGCTGAAATGAATAAGTCCATCAGATCTGATCATCACCCCATGTTGTTGTTAATGTTTATAATGTCCTTCTGGTTGTGCTCATCTCTCAGCATCAATTTATGCAAGGATTTTCTGAAATCTTATTCTCCTGGTTTCCTAATAGAATAATAGTACTCCATCATATACACATACTACAACTTGTTCAGCCATTCCCCAAATGATGGGCATCTCCTCAATTTCCAACTCTTTGCCACTACAAAAAGAGCTGCTATGAATATTTTTGAACATGTGGGATTTTTACCCTTTGGACATAATTCCAAATCATTCTCCAGAAAGACTGGATCAGTTCACAACTCCACCAACAATTTAGTGTCCCAGTTTTCCTACATTCAACTCCAACATTGATTATTTTCCTTTCTAGTCATATTGGCCAGTCTAAGAGGTTGAAGTGATACCTCAGAGATATTTTAATCTACATTTCCCTAATCAAAAATAATTCAGAGCAATTTTTTTATGATTATAGATAGCTTTGATTTCTTCATCTGAGAATTGCCTTTCCATATCCTTTAACCCCTTATCATTTGGGGAATGACTTGGTTTTTTTAATATATTTGATTCAGTCCTCTATGAATTTTAGAAATGAGTCCTTTGTCAGAAACACTAGCTGTAAAAATTGTTTTTGAATTTACTATATTCCTTTTAATCTTGGTTGCAGTGGTTTTGTTTGTGCAAAACTTTTTAATTTAATGTATTCAAAATTATCTAGTTTGTTTTTTGTAATGTTCTCTATCTCTTCTTTGATCATAAACTGTTCCCCTTTCTATAGATCTGAATGGTAAATTACTCCTTGTTCTTGTAATTGGTATATGATATATCACCTTTTATGTCTAAATAACCCATTTCCATCTTATCTTGATAGAGGGTGTGAGATGTTGGTCTATGCCTAGTTTCTGCCATACTATCTTTCAGTTTCCCAGAAGTTTTTTATTGAAGAATGAATTTTTATTCCAGAAGCTGCAATCTTTGGGTTTATCAAACAGTATATTGTTATAGTCATTTACTGCTGTTTCTTTTATATCTAGTCTGCTCCATTGATCCTCCACTCTATTTCTTAGCCAGGACCCAACAGGTTTGATGAGTGATACTTTATAATATGATTTTAGAGCTGGTGTGGCTAGGCCTTTCTTTGTATTTCTTTTTGTTAATTTCCTTGATATTCTTTTTTTTTTTTTTAGGTTTTTGCAAGACAATGGGGTTGAGTGATTTGACCAAGGTCACCCAGTTAGGTAATTATTAAGTGTCTGAGGCCGGATTTGAACTCAGGTACTTCTTGACTCCAGGGCTGGTGCTCTATGCACTGTGCCACCTAGCCACCCCACTTTCCTTGTTATTCTTGATCTTTTGTTCCTCCATATGAATTTAGTTACTATTTTTTCTAGTTCACTTAAGTAATTTTTTGGCAGTTTGTTTGATATGGCACTTAATAAGTAATTTAGGTAGAATTGTCATTTTTATTTGATTATCTTGGCTTACCCATGAGCAACTGACATTTGCCCAGTTATTTAGATCTGATTTTATTTGTGTGAAAAGGTTTTATAGTTGTATTCATATAGTTTCTGAGTTTGCCTTGGAAAATAGACTCCTAACTATTTTATCTTGTCTGTAGTTATTTTAAATGGATGCCTCTAAATTTTAATTTATTGAGTTCTTTTGGGCAAGGAAATGGGTTTAAGTGACTTGCCCAAGGTCACATAGCTAAGTATTTCCCCATGTATAAGACACACCTTAATTTTGGGGCCTGAAATTTAAAAAAAAGATGAATTACATAAAGTTATTGAACTCAAGTTTTATTCATCATGAAATTCAAAGACCCTCTGCTCATAGCTTTCAGGCATCTTTTGAACAAGTCTGGTGCCTGGACACATGCTTAGTCCATTCCGTTTCATGAACTTGAAACATCAATTATGTCCTCCTTTGAAATCAGTAACTTCTTTTTCATCAGCAATTCTTCTTACCTTGTGTTGAACCATCTTTGGGGACACAGGAATTTCATTTGCCCTTTGCTCTTCAATCCATCTTTTCAATTCCCTCTCCAGATTAGAACATTTGTCTGACTTACCTCTCATGGCCTTCTTCTGCCATGGTGTTTTCAGTAGGTTTCTTCTTCCTGTAGCCAGTCTCGAATTGTTTTCTCAGTTGGAGGAGGACCAGCAGCATGATTTCCATTCATTTCTGCAAAATGGATCACTTTTATTTTTTATTGTTAGTGGGCTGCTGTTTTTTTTCAAGGCAATGGGGTTAAGTGGCTTGCCCAAGACCACACAGCTAGGTAATTATTAAGTGTCTGAGGCTGCATTTGAACTCAGGTACTCCTGACTCCAGGGCCGTTGCTCTATAGACTGCGCCACCTAGCTGCCCCCATGGATCACTTTTAACTTGAATTCAGCACTGTATGAAAATCTTTTCTGAGCCATTTCTGGGTAGAACTTAATATACTAGTAACAAATGTGAAATAACGAGTGCAAAGACAAGAAGTACAGAAAAAGCAGGAAATGCAAATAAAAAAGTCTAAAACCACCATATAAGATGCTCTCAGTTTTTAGACCCAAATTTTTTGGAAAAGGGTGCATTTTATATTGGGAAATACAGTGTCTCAGGCTGGATTTGAATTAAGGTCCTCCTGACTCCAGGGTAGTGCATTATCTACTGTACCACCTAGCTATCCCTAGTTGATTGACTTACATTTCACAAACAAACACAAATGCTGCTGATTCTTCCTCTATAATATCTCATGTACCTGTTCTCATTCAGGGCCATTTCCAGTTGTTCTGATTCATATCTGGCCATTGGAGCTGAGGTTTGGTGACTCAGCACAAGTCCCCTCACTCAAATCCAATTCATGTGCTTTGTCATGGCATCACCTCCCTGATGTCATGGTCCTCTTTGAGAAAGTAGGACAAACATTATTACTTCTACTGCAATGACATGTACCTTATTCCAAGACCCCATTATCTCTAAGCCTGGATGATAGCCAAAGTCTCCTAATTAGCTTCCTTGCATCTGAGCCTTTCTCCTCTCCAGGCCATCTTTGACATAACTGCCAAATTGATGTTCCTAAAGCACTCTCTCTGCTCGAGAAATTTTAGTAGACTCTAGGATTAAAAATCAAAACATAAATCGAGATTTTTTTCCTTTTCTTTTCTGGGGGGGGTGAGGGGGGCCATTTATAACCTTTTGGTTATAAAAAGTTGGTAGAATAAGGAGGTCTGGAATCACTAGTCCTGGAGTCAGGATGATCTGAGTTCTAATCCAGCTTCAAATACTTGCTGGTTGTGTGACTCTGGGCAAGTTGCTTATCATTTGTTTGCCTCAGTTTTCTCAACTGTAAAATGGGAATAATAATCACATTTACCTCCCAGGATTGTTGTAAGAATCAAAGGAGATATTATAAAATGCTTATCACAGTGTCTGGCCCATTGTAGGAAATATATATCAATAAACATATTAATATGCACATGTATACATGCATATATGTATATGTATAGATGTGTATGCCTGTATGTACATACACATATATCACTTATATCTTTCCTTTCCCCTTCTTCCTCTCCCAATATGGGTATCTTTTCAGGTAGATAATACATCCTTCTCCCATCCCTAATTTCTTCTTTTTGGTCTTTCCTTCTGCCATTCCCCTCTACCCTCCTCATATACTGCATTCTAGTCAAACCTAGCCTACTTGGTATTCTGTAAGAATACAAAGTTCTCTTTACTTACCTGAAGGCTCAGATAAAGTGCCACCTCCTATAAGACTGATTGCTTCATTTGTTAGTGCTCCAGACTGATATTTCTTTGTATTTATTGAATTTTTATTTTGGTGAGAAACAATCTATCACAGTAGATTAAAAACTGGACTCAAAATCATGAGCCAATAAATTGTGAGTCACTTCAGTTCAAGAAATGTTTATTAAGCTTAACTATGTGCCAGACACTATTCTAAGAAGAAAGACACTCCCTGCCCTCAAGGAGCCTACATTTTAATAGGGAAAGACAATACAAAAACTGGGAGGAAGGAAAGAGATGAAGGTACTTCAGTTAACACATGAGAAAGACAGGGGACCTGGAGAGGAATGAAGACTTAGCTGCCCTGGGTCTCCTCCTTAAAATGGAAGTTCTGGGAGGAACCTGTCAACTAGAGGGAGAGGGCAGGAAGAAGGCTCTTTACAAAGTATGAAGTTCAAGTCTGGAGTGAGCTTCCAGAATAAGAGGTTTCTAAAGAACTACAGAAAAAGTCCTGGGGGAAGTAGAAGTATAGCCTGGAAAGGGTCAATTAACAAACATTTATTAGGTGTTATGGGCCAGGTATTCTCCTAAGGAATGAGGAATACAAGGAAAGACAAAATCATGTTTCTTGCTCTGGAGAGGTTCATATTCTAATGGAAGAGACCACATGCAAACAACTCTGTACATATAAGATCCATACAATGTAAAAAAAGAAAGATAACCTCAGATGCAAGGGACTGGAGTGTACATGAAAGGGAGTAGAAGAAAGGTCTCCCTCCCATGTTAGATGAACTTTGAGCTATGGCTTGAAGAAAGCCAAGGAAGTGAGGAGTTAGAGGTGAGTAGGAAAAAGCATTACATCTCTGGGCTTTAGTTATCAAAGAGATAGTTTGGTTCCTTCTCTCTTTCCCCTTCTATCCTCCCCATATACTGCATCCTAGTCAAACTAGTCTACTTAGTATTCTCTAAGAATAAAAAGTCCTCTCTACTTATCTGAAGGCTCAGATAAAGTGCCACCTCCTATAAGACTGATTGCCTTATTTGTTAATACTCCAGACTGAAATTTCTCTGTATTTATTGAATTTTTATTTTGGTGAAAAACAATCTATCATAGTAGATTAAAAGCTGAACTCCAATATTATAACACATAATAGCAATAATAGCTAATAGTTATGGAAGATTAATAGAAATAATAATAGAAGATAATAGAAAAGATAATAGAAAGTCATTGAATTTTATTGAATAGATGGTGATGTGATAAGATTTGCACTTTAGGAAAATCACTTTGATGAAGGATTGCTCTCTGTGTGTGTGTGTGTGTGTGTGTGTGTGTGTGTGTGTGTGGAAGGAAACCAAACACAAAGCTATTACAACAGCCCAGGTGAAAGGGGAAGAGAGTGTATAGCAGAGTGGCATGTGTGAGTGTCAAAAATGAGGAATGTCATGAAGATAAAAATGACAAGATTTGACAACAAGATTAGTCATGTGAGGTGAGTGCAAATCAATCAATAACTACCTATTAAACTCCTACTGTGGTCCAGGCTAGGCCCTGGAAGTTGGGAAGACCCCCACTGGTTTAGGGTGTTTTCTACCAGGGTGTTCGTGATACAGATGAAATTTTAGATTCAGTCTAAGTATTGTTTTTTTCTGTACTTCCTATTTCATTCTCAGTAGAACATAAATTCCATGAGGTCAGGTATTATCTTTATATCTTCTGTGCCTAATACAATGCACATTAAATACATAGGTATTTAATAATTAACACTAGAATTGATAGAGAAAATCTAGCAGCTATGCAAATGAATGGCACATGCTCCCTCATTGTGTTCCTGCCTCATTAGTTCTTCAGAAAAATTATCAATGTAGTTCATCAGTGAGCTTCCAGGCTTCAACACTTATATCCACTTATTTATGGTTTATTCATCTGAGAGTTTATGACAAATGGGGAAAAGCTGATAGGGCATCCACAGAAAGTCTGACATAAATACAATCAGATCCCAGGAGAGCAGTGACCAATCAGATTGTAGGAAACAACCATTCTGGGTCAGCAATGAGGCAGGTCTAAGTGCCAGTGCCCATCAGTAATGAGATAGGGTCTGTAAATATCTAATGAACTTCCAACCTGAGAGAGACAGAGAAACCTAAGTTATGAACAAACAAACAAGCAAATAATGAATAACCAAACACAAAATAGATAAATGAATGAATATAAATGGCTGACTGACTAATTGAACGAATGAATGAATAAATAATAAGACAACAAATTGGATAACTTTTAGACCTGATGAGTGCCTCCAACTGGGAACTTATATATGTTGATCCTGGAAAGAACTTTTCAAAGAGATACCATATGAAATCCTATTTTGGGCCCTTGAGAAACATCCTAGAATTCAATTCAATTTTATTCAACAAGTGTTTAATCAGCACCTACAATATTTGTTGTTTATTATAATATTTCTTATATATGTTCCCTTCTTTTCTCATACAGTCATTTTAGTTCAGGTTCCCATTATTGCTCATCTGGATTGTTTCAGTAGCTTTCTAATAGATTTCCCTGCCTCTAGTTTTTCCCTTCTTCCATTGAGTTGCCAAAGTGAATTTTCTAAATTTAGGACTGATCATGTTACTTCTCTGTTAATAGAGCATCAGTGTCTCACTATCACCTTTTACCTTTCTATCCTTATGTCTTCTCCACACTCTACAATCTGGTTTTACTTGTCTGCTTACAGTTCCTTGAATACAATACAACTCTCATTTCTATGACTTCTTACAGACTGTGTCCCAGGTCTGGAATATTCTTCCTCCTGTGCCTGGAATGCTTGGACTCTCCTACCTCTTAGTTTGAAGCATCGTCTGCATTAGAGTTTATGTGCCTTGAAATCAGAAACTTGTTTCTTGTCTTTATTTGCATCACCCAGTAGATGTCCTGGCATAAAATAAACACTAAATAAATGCTTGACCAATTGACTACAGTGAGAAAACAAAGGCATTAGTCAATGCCTAAAGGATTAGTCAATGAATGAATAAGCAAACAAAAAATAAATTAGAGAAAGAATATATGATGATGATGCTATTTGTCCTTTGTACTTAAAGAAGACCACAACATCAGGGAGGTGATGCCATGACAAGTATATGAATTGTATTTGAGTGAGGGGGTGCTAAGTCAGCAGCCTCACTTTTTTCCTCTAGAACCATCTGGGTCCAGTGGCCAGATATGAATCAAGTCTAGAGATACTCCTGGATGAGAGGCATTCAGGGCTAAGTGATTTGCCCAAGTTCCCACAGCTAGTCAGTGTCTGAGGTTGGATTTGAATTCAGGTCCTCTTGACTTTAGGGGCAGTGCTCTCTACCCACCACACCATCTAACTGCCCTGAAAAACATCTGATAATCTGAATGAACATAAACAAACAAAAAAATAAATAAACAAACAAATAAATAGCTAAATAAATAAATAATAAATCAGCAAATTGGGCAGCCCATAGAACTGATGAGTGCCTAATGCCTAATGAGTGTGGTAAATAGATTCGTTAATACAAAGTATGTGCAAGATTAGCTAAAGAAATATCAAGGGGCAGCTAGGTGGTGCAGTGAATAGAGCACCTGGCCCTGGAGTCAGGAGTACCTGAGTTCAAATGCAGCCTCAGACACTTAATAATTACCTAGCTGTTTTGGCCTTGGGCAAATCACTTAACCCCATTGCCTTGCAAAAAAAGAAAAACTTAAGAAAAAAGAAATATCAAGATAGAGATAGCATCATAAATAGGGCAATCAGTAAAGACCTCGTGAAAGAGGCCTTTTGAAGAAAAAGTTTTGAAGGAAACTGGTGGGGGAGTTCTACAAGGTGGAGGTCAAGGAAAGTAAACTGTGCAGACACAGGGAACCAACTGGGAAAAGGAACGAAGAGGGTATTAATATGTCCCATGTGGTGAATAATCAGCAAGTCAGTTTGGCTGGAATTAAGAAAGTGTCAAAGACAGTAAAATGAAATAAAAGTGAAAAGTAGGTTGGAGCTTTGTGGTAGAGGGTCTTGAATGTCAAACTGAGCATTTTATGTGTGAGGGGGTATATATCAGGTTCTGATTGGAGAACTCCAGGTAGAGGTATAATCACCAATGTTACTTATATTTTATGGTTGAAGAAGTAAGGAGCACCAGAATATTCCTGAATAGATAAGCAACATGCTCAGCCTGAGTTTTAGTAATATCAGTTTGTAGATATATTTATTGGGGAAAAAAAAGAAGTTATAAGTAGAATGTTATAATCATCCAGAAAAGAAGGCAGGGATGAAGGGAAGGAAAGAGGAAAAAAGGGAGGAAGGAAGGTAGGGAAAGTGGTAAGCTTTTATTAAGCAACAATGTACAGGCAATGTGCTAAGCATGTTACAAATATTACTTTATTCAAACTTCTGAAAACAATCATGAGAGGTAGGTGCTATTACTATCTCTGTTTTACAGGTGAGGAAGATGCAAGACAGAATCTAAGTTAGGGATAGGTGGTACAGGTAGAGGATAGGCAGGAGCTGGAGTTAGGAAGACCCAAGTTCAAATTCAGCATCAGACATTTGCTGAGTGATCCTGGACAAATCACTTAAACTCTGCTTGCTATGAAATAGAGATAAAGGCACCTCCCTTGCAGGGTTATATGAGGATCAAACGAGAAATATTTGGAAAGTACTTGGCACAGAGTAAGTGATCTCTCTCTCTCTCTCTCTCTCTCTCTCTCTCTCTCTGATTTTTTCCCCCTTGTATTCTCCCCCCTTTCTCTTTAAGGAACTTCCTCATATCACACCGTTAGTAAGTATCTGAGGCTAAATTTGAATTCAGATCTACCTGACTCCAGGTCTAGCACTCCATCCATGGCACCATTTAGTTGTCACTGGTCCAAGTGAGATGCAGTGCATTAAAGGCCTAGACTAGGGTAAAGAAGCTATTTGACAAAAAGAGAAAACAGATGTGAGAGACGGTGCAAGCAGAATCAAAAAGTCTTCACAGCTGATTGGATATGGAGGGTGAGGGAGTGTTTAGGAAGACTTGGAGATTGTGAACCTGAATGACTGGAAAGACGATGGTGCCTTCAATAGAAATAAGGAAGTTCAGTGGCTCTCTGGTTTAGGGAAGATGAGTTTTGTTTTGGTTCTATTTGAGTTCAAGATACCTTTAGGATGCCTAGCAAGATGGTTGGTAGCATGGGGCTAGAGTTCAGAATAGGATTTAGATTTGAGAATCATCTACATTTATTTACTTGTTTATTTATTAGGTTTTTTGCAAGGCAATGGGGGTTAAGTGGCTTGCTGAAGTCCACACAGCTAGGTAATTATTAAATGTCTGAGGTGATATTTGAACTCAGGTACTCCTGACTCCAGGGTCAGTGTTCTATCCACTGTAGTACCTAGCCGCCCCTGAGAATCATCTACATTTAGCTGATAACTAAACCCATGGAAGCTGATGAGATTAGCAAAGGTAAGAAGATATGAAGAAGAGAGCCCAGGTGAGAGACTATAAAATGGACAGAAGTAGGAGGATTATGCAGTAAAGAAGATTAAGAAGAAATGGCTTGAGAATTAGGAGAACCAGGAAAGAAGAACCAAGTGGTGGTAGGGAAGTGGAAGACAACATCAAAAACTGTAGATATTAAGTAGAATTGAGAAGAGGCCATTGGATTTAACAGTAATCTAGGACAGAGCAGTTTCAGTGAAATGGTGGCTGCTAGCTCAGAAGACAAGTTGCAAGGAATTTAGAAAACAATGGGAGATGAGGAAATGGAAATGAATATAAATAACCCTCTGGAGGGAATAAGGCTGTGAAAGACAGAATATTACCATAAGGGAAATTGAATAGTCAAATGAAGTGTGTGTGTGTGTGTGTGTGTGTGTGTGTGTGTGTGAGTGTGTGTGTGTGGTGTGGGTCTGTGTTAGTGTGTGCATGTAGGGGTCATGTGTGTTTGCGTGGATCTCAATAAGTCTGTCTCAGAGAGAGGTGTGAACAGATATCTCTCTAGGTTCTCCTTTGTCCACTCTTCTAGACAAATTTTGACTCATTAGGAAGAGCAAGAGACTGGAATGATGAGATCAGTTATTCTACTGTCCTAAGAGAGGGGGTAATAGGCTAGAATTATATCTATTTTTAGTTCCTTAAATATTGTGAATTTTAGGTTCAAGTGACTCTTTTGATCATTATCTCTGTCTCTGTCTCTGTCTCTCTGTCTGTCTGTCTGTCTGTCTCTCTCTCTCTCTCTCTCTTGTTTTTGCCACGTAATGGCAGGGTTAAGTATAGGCTCATCAGGAGACTTCCAAGTATTAAGTATAATTCACTTAAAGCAGGTTTTTCATGCTGTTTTAGTATACTCTTCCTGAAAAAAATAAAGCAAACAGATAATAATTATTGATATTAATAATACATCATTATTATTTCATCTCCAGTACTTTTGTAGACAAGAAAGCTTATGAAATTAGGTTTTTTACATGTAATTTAAGTTTATTGTATCCATCCATTTATCACATTTCTGCCTAAATATCTGTTTACCTTCTCAAAAGATTTTATATTAATCTGTACCAAAAAAAGACAGTTGGCTGCATATTTGAAGGTTTTCATTATCTCATGTTGCTATTGATTCATGATTCCTACAGCATAAAAATTTTTTATAAAAGTTTTTATTTTGAATTTTACAATTTTTCCCCATAATCTTGCTCCCCCCCCCACACACACACAGAAGGCAGTCTGTTAGTCTTTACATTGGTTCCATGGTATACATTGATCTAAGTTGAATCTGATGAGAGAGAAATCATATCCTTAAGGAAGAAAAATAAAGTATAAGAGATAGCAAAATTATATAATAAGATAACAGACTTGTCTTTTGTTTTTTTTAAATTAAAGGTAATATCTTTGGTCTTTGTTCAAACCCCACAATTCTTTCTCTGGATACAGATGGTATTCTTCATCACAGACACCCCAAAATGTGCCCAATTGTTGCATTGACGGAATAGGCAAGTCCATTAAGGTTGACCATCGCCCCCATGTTGCTGTTAGGTGTACAATATTCTTCTGGTTCTGCTCATCTCACTCAGCATCAGTTCATTCAAATCCTTCCAGGCTTCCCTGAATTCCATCCCTCCTGGTTTCTAATAGAACAATAGTGTTCCATCACATACATATACCACAGTTTGTTAAGCCATTCCCCAATTGAAGGGCATGCTTTTAATTTCCAATTCTTTGCCACCACAAACAGGGCTGCTATGAATATTTTATACAAGTGATATTTTTACTTTTTTTCATAATCTGTTCAGGGTATAGACCCAGTAGTGGTATTGCTGGATCAAAGGGTATACACATTTTTGTTGTCCTTTGGGCATAATTCCAAATAATTGCTCTCCTGTTCACAGCTACACCAACAATGTATTAGTGTCCCAGATTTCCCATATCCCTTCCAACATTGATCATTGTCCTTTCTGGTCATATTGGCCAGTCTGAAAGGTGTGAGGTGGTACCTCAGAGATGCTTTAATTTACATTTCTCTAATAATTAGTGATTTAGAGCAATTTTTCATATAAGTATGGATCATTTTGATTTCTTCATATCCTTTGACCATTTGCCAATTGGGAAATGGCTTGTCTTCTTAAAAATTTGACTCAGTTCTTTGTATATTTTGGAAATGAGTCCTTTGTTAGAAATACTAGTTGTAAAATTGTTTCCCAATTTACTAAATTTCTTTTGATCTTGGTTTCAGTGGTTTTGTCTGTGCAAAAGCTTTTTCTGTTTTCTTTTTTCTTTTTTTTTAGGTTTTTGCAAGGCAATGGGGTTAAGTGCCTTGCCCAAGGCCACACAGCTAGGTAATTATTAAGTGTCTGAGGCTGAAGTTGAACTCAGGTCCTCTTGATTCCAGGGCCAGTGCTCTATCCACTGTGCCACCTAGCTGCCCCTGCAAAAGCTTTTCAATTTAATGTAGTCAAAATTGCGTAGTTTATTTTTAATGATGTTCTCCATCTTTTCCTTGGTCACAAACTGCTTCACCTTTCATAGATCTGATAGGTAAACTACTCCTTGATCTTCTAATTTGCTTATAATATTGTTTTTTTTATGTCTAAATCCTGTATCCATTTTGATCTCATCTTGGTATAGGGTGTGAAGTGTTGGTCTAATCCAAGTTTCTTCCTTACTAACTTTCCAATTTTCCCAACAGTTTTTTTTTATTGAAGAGAGAGTTTTTATCCCAATAGTTGGACTCTTTGGGTGTATCAAACAGAAGATTACTATAATCAGTTCCTGCTATTTCACCTAGTCTATTCCACTGATCCACCACTCTATTTCTTAGCCAATACCAGACAATTTTGATGACTGATGCTTTATAATATAATTTTAGATCTGGTAGGACTAAGCCACCTTCTTTTGCACTTTTTTCATTAAATCTCTGGAGATTCTCAACTTCTTATTTCTCCATATGAATTTACTTAATTTTTTTCTAACTCATTAAAGTAATTTTATGGAATTTTGATTGGTAGGGCACTAAATGAGTAATTTAATTTTGGTAAAATTGTCATTTTTTTTATTATATTAGCTTGGCCTGTCCATGTGCAGTTGATATTTGAACAGTTATTTAAATCTGATTTTATTTGTGTGAAAAGTGTTTTGTAATTGTTTTCGAAAAGTTTCTGAGGCTGCCTTGTCAGGTAGACTCCCAGATATTTTATATTGTCTGAAGTCATTTTGAATGGGATTTCTCTTTTGAGCTCTTTCTGCTGCATATTGCTAGTCATATATATATATATATATATATATATATATATATTATATATATATATATATATATAAATGTTGAGGATTTATGAGGGTTTATTTTATATCCTGCAACTTTGCCAAAGTTGCTAATTATTTCCAGTAGTTTTTTAGATGACTTTTTTGGGATTCTTTAGTTATACCATCATGTCATCTGCAAAGAGTGAGAGTTTTGTCTCTTCCTTCCCAATTCTAATTTCTTTTTCTTCTCTAATTGCTGAAGCTAACATTTCTAATATGATATTGAATAGTAGTGGTGATCATGGGCATCCTTGTTTCACCCCTGATCTTATTGATATTGCCTCTATCCTATCCCCACTGCATATAATGCTTGTTGATGATTTCAGATAGATACTGTTTATTATACTAAGGAACAATCCATTTAATCACTAGAGTGTTTTTAGTAGCAATGGGTGCTGTATTTTGTCAAAAGCTTTTTCAGCATTTATTGATATAATCATAATGATTTATGTTAGGTTTGTTATTGATATAATTAATTATATTGACAGTTTTCATAATATTGAACCAATCCTGCATTCCTGGGATAAATCCTACTTGGTCATAATATATTATTTTAGTGATAACTTGTAGTCATTTTGCCAAGATTCTATTTAAGATTTTTGCATCTATAGTCATCAGGGAGTTAGATCTATAATTTTCTTTCTCTGTTTTAACTCTTCCTGGTTTGGTGTCTTAAAGAGTTAGGGGGAGTTCTGTCTTCACCTATTGTTGCTAAGAGTTTATATAGAATTGGAACCAGTTGTTCCTTAAATGTTTGATAGAATTCGCTTCTGAATACATCTGGTCCTGGAGATTTTTTCTTAGGGAGTTCAATAATGGTTTGTTGAATTTCTTTTTTTCTGAGATAGGGTTATTTAGGTATTTAATTTCCTCTTCATTTAACCTGGGCAACTTATATTTTTGTAAATATTCATCCATTTTCACTTAGATTATTGGCATAGAGTTGGGCAAAATAATTCCGAATTATTACTTTAATTTCTTCCTCATTGGTGGTGAGTTCCCCTTTTTCATTTATGATACTGGCAATTTGGTTTTCTTCTTTCTTTTTTTTTTAATCAAATTGACCAGAAGTTTATCCATTTTATTGTTTTTTTCATAAAACTAACTCTTGGTTTTATTTATTAGTTCAATAGTTCTCTTGATTTTAATTTTATTAATATTTCCTTAAATTTTTAGGATTTCTAATTTGATATTTAATTGAGGTTTTAAATTTGTTCTTTCTCTAATTTTTTAGTTGCATATTTAGTTCATTGATTTCCTCTTTCTCTAATTTATTCATGTAAGCATTTAAAGATATAATATATCCCCTGACAGCCGCCTTGAATGTATCCCATAGGTTTTGGTATGTTGTTTCATTATTGCCATTATCTAGGAAGAAATAATTCTTTCTATAATTTGCTGTTTAATCCACTCATTTTTTTTTAAGTTTTTTTGCAAGGCAAATGGGGTTAAGTGGCTTGCCCAAGGCCACACAGCTAGGTAATTATTAAGTGTCTGAGACCAGATTTGAACTCAAGTACTCCTGACTCCAGGACCCATGCTCTATCCACTATGCCACCTAGCCACCAAAATTAGTTTTAAAGGCAGATTTCTCAGTGCTTCAGACAATGGTGTTGAATTAACTCTACTTACCAAACCCTATTGAAGAGTCTTTTATATTTTCTATGTCAGTTCTGTAAGGTATGTATATAAAATGTCTGTATATATAATACACATAAATACATATATTAAATAACATAATATTAAATAATATAAATAACATGTATATAGTTTACACCTATTTTACATATATATTTTTACACACAGACATACATCTTCTCAAGTAGGTTTAAAATTTGTTTTTATGCAAATAACCAGGTATTATATCTCATTATAGTCTCTAAAAGCTTTAAGAATAATATCATGCACAAAGTAACTTCTCCCCACCCCACTCCACAGGCCTGATGGTTTGCAGGCAGTCATCTTGGCTTTCAAACACAAGATAATAAGAACTTAATATCATTTTAACTACTGACTATCATATCATTCTAATTCAGACTGAGTCACTACCACGAGAAATCCTTTTGCTTGCATCTATGGTACCCATTATTTAAGTTTTTTACTTTGTTTGGGTTTGTTCTTATCTTGGGCGTTCTTATAGCTCTGTGTATTTAAGCACTCCATTATTGAGGTTTTTACTTTGAGGTTGTTCTTATGTTGTGCATTCTTTATAGCTACTCTATTCTTCAGTCATAATTTATTCTTCCTTTGATTTTTAGGGTGTTTCAGGTAATGGAAATCAAATATTCTGCCATCTTGCTGGTCATGTGATTCCCTCCACAATTATATTTTACTTAATTTCCCTCAAACCTTGTATCACCTTTATATTAGACAGGGCCAGGGAACAAGGGAACAGGATCAAGTTTGTAGTCAGAAATTTGAGCAATCTACCATACTGGAAAGACTGGCTCGTTGTCATTATCAAAATGCATTGGATATCAATCAACAAACATCTATTAAGCATTTACAATTTGTTAGGCACTAGAGAAATAATTATAAGAAATGGAACATTTTCTATTCACCCTCTAATTAGGGAGACAATGACATATATAAAAGAACATAGAGAATAAGGAGAATAAGTACAAATAAATACCAAATAGTTAAATACAAGGTAGTTTAAGAGGGGCTGAGGGGTTCAGGAGAGGTTTCACATAGGTGATGCTTGAGCTGCATATTAAAGAGAAAATTTCTATGAGGTAGAATCCAGGAGGGAGTGCATTCCAGACATGGGACAGTGAGTGAAAAGGAAAAAAAGCAGTTGCCTGGACTAAAGAGTGTAGGAAGAATAATGAACTATGAAGCTTCAAAATAGGTTGTGGCAAGGTTATCAAGAACTTGAAAGGTTAAAAAGTTTCTATTTGATCTGGAGGACCATTAGAGTTTGGATAGCAGTGTCCTGTTCAGGTCTGCTTTTCAGGAAAAAATCATTTTGGAAGCTATATAGGTGGACTGAAACTTGAAATCGCAGTGGTTGGGGGAGGGTCAAGTAGAAGACAGAGAGTAAAATTTAAAATTTGAAAGGGACTTTAGAAGTCATCTTAGTTCAAGACTTCATAATTTGGGGGTTTTTTTAGGTTTTTTGCAAGCCAATGGGGTTAAGTGGCTTGCCCAAGGCCACATAGCTAGGTAATTATTAAATGTCTGAGTCCAGATTTGAACCCAGGTACTCCTGACTCCAGGGCTAGTGCTCTATCCACTATGCCATCTAGTCACCCTGATAGTTTCTTTTTTAATATTGTGGATCACTTTGCCAATCTGGTAAAGACACCATGGACTTTCAGAATTATTTTTGAAATACGTAAAATATTTAGCATTATTATAAAATAAATTAAAGGTTCTTGAAAATGAAGAGACATTTATTTTTCCAGTCAATTTCATGAACCCCTATATACATGAACCTCTTGGGGCTTTGTGGACCTCATTGAAAATTCTCAATCTAAGGAAGACTAGGACTAAGGGAAGCTGATGGCTTTGTGAAAAGAAAAGTCACTGTGATATGTTCAATGGAATGCAATTAGTGGCATGGTCAATACTCATGTCCCCATAGTGGTTCCATGCATGGTACACTGAATAACAGAGCTAAACTGAGACTCAGATAAATAATTTCATTTATAAAAATGTGTTCAAATCCCACCCCCTCTAGATAAAAGCAATCCACCAAGCTGTAAAAATAGATAAAAGACATTGACAAGGGAATAAAAGCAGGTTGCAAGGAAGTTTACTAGAAATTTCTACTTTAAGGAGCTTTCTGGCAAAGTCTGGGAAATGTCTCTTCCTTGGGCTCATGCTGGTTCAAGATCAATCCACCTAGGAGTAAAGGTAACTTAACCAAGTTTTGCTCTAAACATCTTGGAGTGCCTGGTGTGCTCACCAAAGTGTTGATAGGCAATTTGGAAATGTCATTATTACGTCAATCTGTCTCAGTTTCCTGGCCTACAACTAGAACGCAGGCATGATGCCTATTCTCTTCTCATTGCTGGCAATATTATTTTTAGTGTAGAGCTTTCTGCAATCTCCCAATCATTTGTGGTAAGATTCTGGGAACTTCCCTAATCCAACTAGAGGGGCTGATGATTCAATTTCTTCCAAAAATGTCTTCTTCAATTTTTTTTTTAGTCATGTCAGTCTTTGTGACCCTATTTGGGATTTTCTTGAATAAGATGCTGGAGTAGTTTGCTATTTCCTTCTCCAGTTCATTTTATAGATGAGGAAATTGAAGCAAACAGATTTATGTGACTTAACCAGGACCAGATAGTTAATGTCTGAGACTGGATTTGAACTCACGAAGATGAGTTTTCTTGACTCCAGGTCTGGTATTCTAGTCATTGTAACACCCAGATGCTCAATAAAATCTATGTCCATTTATTTAGCTCTCCAAGCAGAGACTTAACATATTGAAGCTGAATTCCCATTTTTCTGGAGGAGTGAAATGTTACTCTTATTTATGATGTTAATTAAGACTTTTTAAAAAGTTTATTTAGTATTTTATTTTCCCCTAGTTATATGTAAAAACAATTTTTATTTTTTTATTTTTTTTGAGGGGCACGTGCTGTCAGAAATGTCATTTATTACAGAGGTCAGAAGAGTGATCACCAGGGACAGTCACTGGGGGGGAGGGGGAGATCAGGGGCTCCAACGATAATTGGAGGAGAGGGATTCAAGGATGGGGGAAAAATGGGGAGGGGGTGCCCAAGTGCCCCAGCCCCATCTAATGCCTCCAGATAGAGGGGTCCCCCTGTCTGCCCAGCCTCCCTTCTGTTTCCAGCTTTAGGAGGGGGCTGGGGAGAGGGTGTAGTGTGACTTGGTCAAGTTGGGGTTGAGGCTGGGGGGGAAGGGGAGAAAGGGCCCCCCCTTTCACATGCACTCACAATACTGATCTCCTGGTGGGTGAGAGGAGGCAGGCACACCCCTCCCCCCCACCCGGTTATAGGAAGAAAGGATTAGTGTTAGGGGCTGGGGGTCCTGGGGGCATCATGGGAGGCAGGCCAGGCCCCCCCCCATGGGTGAGATGAAGGCCTGTGGGGCCCCAGGACCAGGGGCACAGGACTAAGACGCAGCTGGTTCAGAGTGAGCATGGCTGGAGGCGGAGGCTGGAAGGGGTTGGTGAGGGACAGGCCAGTGGTCGTGCCAGGGGCTCCGGTTGGCAGGAAGGGGTTAGAGGCCTTGGGTGCTGGCGGGGAGGGCCCTGGTCGAGTCACCAAAGAGTCCAGGTCCACTAGGGCGGCGTTGGGCCCCAGGAACGACTCCGGCGTCTTTCGTGTTGGCGGCGTGGGGGCGGGTGGTACTGTCGGTGGGGGGCTTGCCACGGCCTCTGCCAGGGAGCCCCCCCAATCCACTGAGGTCGAATGCCCTGGGGCTCCGCGCCGGGACCTCTCCAGCCAGAAGCTCCAGCTCCCCTGTGAGGCTACCTGAGGTGGGCAGTGCTGTCCGAAGGCGGTCAAAGTCAGAAAATTCATCCGGCTCTGTGTCGAAGCACCGGGTCACTGTGGTGCTCCACCTGGGCCATCAGCTCCCCGCCAGGGGTCTGGGGTACCGCCCCCCCAGGGATCAGCTGCAGGCCCGGGGGGTGGGGTAGGTCTCCAGGGCCCAGAGGCAGGGGTGGGAGCCGGACCTCCCCAGGGGTCAGCTGAGGGGGGGAACGGGGTCCTGAGGGTCCCCCCCCCCAGGGGTCGGAGGGCGGGACCGCTGCAAGGACAGGACCACCCCAGGGATGGGGGGGGGCAGGGGCCGTGAGAAGACATCAGCCAGATCCATGAGAGATGGCTCCTCCTTGCGCCCCCCCCCCCCTCCGTCTCTCTCTTGCTTTCCTTGCTCGCCATCTGCAGCCTCGGGTCATCTCCACCACGGATCCGCTCCTCCTCGTCATGCTCCTCCCGGCTCAAACTAAGGGCCCGCTGGAGCTGGACGTCATCCTCGGGGCCTCAGGGTGGGGGCTGGTCGGCCTCTTCCTTGCTCGTGGCCAGGGCCAGCTGCAGCTGCAGTTCTTCCTCCCCACTGCTCTGGGGCCAGGCCTGCTCCGCCTCCGGGGGTGCCCCGGAGCCCACGGCTGCCGAGGATGCTGTAGCCGTCTGGGCCAGTTTCTCCTTGGTCTTGAGGGCGTGGGTCCGCTCTTGTCGCAGGCGGTCCTCGTCCTGCGGCAGAGCCACCAGCTGCTTGGCCTTCTCAGGCACGTTGACGCCTTGGTCCTTGCCGTCCCTGTCCACGTACTGGAAGTCCTTCGGGGTCTGCACGGCATACATGTTCTCCTTGCATTGCTGGGCCACCCGCTCCGAGCCGGTCTTCATGAGATATTCCATGAGCGTCATGGCCTTGTAGACGTGCCTCCAGTTCTTGCCAGGGTCGTGGCGCCGTTTCCAGGTCATGCTCATGATCTCCGAGAAGGCGACCACGTTGTAGGTGAGGTCGGCGATCTCGGACATGAGGGAGCTCGAGGGCCCCCAGGGGTCGTTGCTGGTGGCCTCTCGCACCTTGATCTCCGCCTCCGAGTAGTTGTGGATGATGTTCTTCATCTGCAGGTGCAGCGAGGAGGTCGACAGGCGGCGGCTGGTTCGGGCCCCCCGGGGCCACGGGAGGCGGGGGGGGGGGCAGGGAAGCGGAGGACGTCCACCTCGGGGGAGCCAGTCACCGCATCTGGGGGAGCCGCGGCGCGGGCGGCCCGGGGAGCCGCGAGGGGTCCGGGGACGGGGAAGCCCGGCCCCGCCCCGCTCACCCCGGGGCTCCTGGGGCTCTGGCTCCCGGGAGGGGGCAGGGGGCCACCGCGGAGTGCAGGGGAAGCGGCTAAAAACAATTTTTAACATTCATTTTCAAAACTTTAAGTCCAAATTCTCTCCTTTCCTCCCTTCCCATCCCACCCACTTTGAGGCCAATGATTTGATATACATGTTAGTTATGTGTTTTATACATATGTAGTCATGGAAAACATTTCCATAACAGCCATATTGTGGAGGAAAATAATAGACCAAAAAAGAAAAACTTTTAAGAAAAGCAAAAAAAAAGTATGCTTCAATTTGTATTCAGGGTGTCTAAAGACTTAGCAAACGTTGTGCTTCTTTCAGCCCTTTGAGAACTTTAGGTATTCAGGAGACATTCAGTCACTCCAATTGTCTATTTCCCCAAAGAGATGGGGAACACATGAAATATTAAGTAAAACAACTTTGGGTTATATTTTATATCCTCTCTACAACACTGTCTCATGCTGGTTTGTGCATACACATATACTTTGAAATTTTTCTCTCATATTTTCATTTATGTATATATTTATACATTAACTTCTTAGTGTAAATTCTCTATTATAAAGTCTCTGGTGGTAAAAGTCATGCTATTTTAAAATTTATTTCATTTTATTTTTCCCCAGTTCCAGGCAAAAACAAGTTTCAACATTCACTTTTAGAACCTTGAGCTCCAAATTCTCCCCTTCCTCCCACCCCACTCCCCCTCTTTGAGAAAGCAAGTTATTCGATGTTAAAAATTTGTAGTCATGAGAAATATTACAATAGTCATGTTTGTAAAAGTAAATATAACCTCCTTCTCCCCCCCCTGCAAAAAAAGAGAAACCTCAAGAAAAATGTCAACAAAAGTATGCTTCAATCTGTATTCAGACACTATCAGCTCTCTTTCAATTGAATAATATTCTTTATCATAAGTCCTTCAGCATTCTCTTGAGTCACAGCATTGCAGAGAAAAGGTACACGTCTTGCATAGTTGATCATCCCACAACACTGATGTTACCTTGTATACAGTACATTTCCCATTGCATCTGCTGATGTAATTTTTTTTAATGAGAGTATCCTGTTCATCATTTCTTATAACAGAATAGGATTTCATCTTAATCATATACAACAATTGGTTCAGTCATTCTCCAACTGATGGGCATCCCCTCAATTTCCCGTTCCTTGCCAACAGAAGAGCTATAAATATCCTCATACATATAGGTCACTTCCTTTCTGTTTTTCATCTCTTGGAATGTAGTTCTGGTAGTTTCATTGCTTGGTCAAAGGGGTGGGCCTGGCTTTTATGACCCTTTAGGCAGGGTTTCAAATTGCTCTACATAATTGTTGAATCTTTTCACAATTCCTCCAACAATGCATTCATGTCTCATTTTTCCTATATTCCCTCCAAAGTTTGTCATTTTTTCTTTCTGTTCTATTAGCCAATCCAATAGTTCTAAGTTGTACCTCAGAACTATTCTAACCTGCATTTCTTCTGTCAATAGTGAATTAGGACATTTTTAAAAATGATTTAAATAAATAGCATTGATAACATTACCTGAAAACTGTTCATATCTTTTTTAATCATTTACCAATTGGGGAATGGTTTTTATTTTTTTAAAATTTGACTCATTTCTCTAAATGTGAAAACTGAGGTCTTTATCAGAGAAACTTGTTTTAATATTTTCCTCTTAGATATTCTTTTTGTTTGTTTTTGCAAGGCAATGGGGTTAAGTGGCTTGCCCAAGGCCACAGCTAGATAATTATTAAGTGTCTGAGGCTGGATTTGAACTCAGGTACTCCTGACTCCCAGGCTGGTGCTCTATCCACTGCACCACCTAGCCGCCCTAATATTTTCCTACAGTTGCTCTTGCTAATTGTATTTCCCTCCATACACCCTATTTGTCCCACCTCCATTTATTCTATTCTCTCTCCTTTACCTGTTCTCTCCTGAAAGTGTTTTGCATCTCACTACTCCCTCCCACAATCTTCCCTCCCTTCTATCACCTCCCCCTCCCCCATCCCTCCCACCTCCCCTTTTCTCCCATCCCTTTTTTCTCCACTTTCCCTTAGGGAAAAATAGATTTTTATATCGTTAGATGTTTATGTTACTCCCTCTCTGAGCCAATGCTGATGAGAGTGAGGCTCATTTACTCCCCCTCACTTTCCCCCCTTCCACTTTTTCTTGCTGTTTTTCTACCTCTCCTTTTTCCTTTCTACCAATACATTCTTCTCTCACCTTTTAACTCCATCTTTTTTTCAAATCCAACTCCCACCTGTACCTTGTCTATATACTCTCCAACTGCCCTTAATACAGGAGAAAAATTTTATATGAGTTATCAGCATCATCTTCTCATACAGGAATTTAAGCAGTTCAACATCATTAAATTCCTTATGCTTTGCCTTTCCTGTTTACCATTTTATGCTTCACTTGAGTCTTGTATTCAAAGATCAAATTTTCTGTTCATCTCTGGTCATTTCATCAGGAAAGCTTGAAAGTTACTTACTTCATTGAAAATCTGTCTTTTCCCCCCGGAAAGAGGTTCAGTTTTGATGGGTAGTTGATTCTTGGTTGTAATCCACGCTCTTTTGCCTTTCAGAAAATCATATTCCAAATCCTACAATCCCTTAATGTAGATACTGTTAATCTTAACCTTTCTTAACCTGACTGTGGCTCCATGATATTTCAATTCTGGCTGCTTGCAATATTTTTAACTTGAGAGCTCTGAAATTTGGCTGTAATATTCCTGTCTGTTTTTATTTTGGGATCTCTTTCTGGAGGTGATTGGTGGATTCTTTCAATTTCGATGTTACCCTCTGCTTCTAGAAAATCATGATAATTTTCCTGGATAATTTCTTAAAAAATGCTATCTAGGCTCTTTTTTTCATCATGTTTTCAAGTAATCCAATAATTTTTAAATTATCTCACCTAAATTTGTTATTCAGGTCAGTTGTTTTTCCATTGGAATATTGCACATTTTCATTCTTGTTTTGTTTGATTGATTCTTGATTTCTCACAAAGTTATCAGCTTCCCTTTGCTCCATTCTATGTTTTAAGGAATTATTTTCTTCAGTGATCTTTTGTATATCCTTTTTCATTTGATCACTTCTGTTTTTTAAAGCGTTCTCCTCCTTGTTGAATTTTTGTACCTCTTTTCCCATTTGATTCAGTCTGGTTTTTAAGATGTTATTTTCTTCAGTTTTTTTGCATCTCCTTCACCAAACTGCTGATTCCATTTTCATGATTTTCCTCCATTCCTCTCATTTCTTTTCCAAAATGTTCCTCTACCTTATTTTTCAAAATCCTTTTTGAGCTCTTCCACAGCCTGCACTCAATTTAAATTTTTCTTGGATATTTTGGATATAGAAGCTTTGACTTTGTTATCTTCTTCTGAGTGTGTATTTTGATCTTCAGTATGATCATAGTTACTGACTATAGTTGGATTTTTTCCTTCTGTTGCTTGCTCACTTCTCCAATCTATAACTTGATTTTAATTCTTTGTTAAGATGGAGTTCTACTTCCAAGGTGGAGGAGACATTGTCCCAGGCTTTGATGGGTTTTATAATTATTTTCAGAGATTCTTCTAGGGACCTGCAAATTTTCAAGTTTTCTAAGGTCTTATGAGATGTTATGACTATTCTGCTTGCCTGTGCTCTCTGGGTGCTCTGTGGGTGACCCAAGACCACTGCACTGCCTAGATAGTAAAGCTCTGTTGTGCTTCTGCTCCTTTTCCTGGGATTGAGGCCCCAGACTGCAACCCAGATCTGAGTATAGGCAAAACATATGAGTCCTCCTATCTCAGGGATAGCAAAGAGATCTCCTTCCTACTCCTTCACCATCCGTGGGCTGAGAGTACTGGAAGAAGCCATCTCTGTTGATCCTGAGGCCTGTTCCTGATCTGCTGGGGTCAAGTCCACACTGCTAAGATCTGCATGGGACTACATTCTTCTCTCACCTGGGTGCAGCAAACTTTTCCTACTGGTCAAGTTGTCCTTGGTAGTCTCTGGGCTGAGAAACTACAGCATTGCCACTGACCCAGTCATCTGGTTTTGTGTTCCTGGATGACTCCTAACTCACCTGGTATAGCAGTTCTTCCTATAGATATTCCAAGTTGATTTAGGCTGGAAAATTGTTTCAATCAGTTTTGTGGGTTCTGCCACTTTGGAATTTGGTTAGAATCATAGTTTATAGGTATTTGTAGAGGTCTGGGGGCGGGGAGCCCAGATGAGTCCCTGCCTTTACTCTGCCATCTTGACTCACCAGTAGTTCTGTATTTAAAAGAAATATATTGTAGAAAAACACAGAATGCAGCATAGTGTGGTTGAAAGAGGATTGGCTTTGAATTAATCTTAGAGGTCTTCTAGATAATGCCTGGAGAGGTTAAATGACCTATTCATGATCAGGGCCAGGACTTAAATCTAAGTCTTCTTGACTCAAATCCAACGATCCCTTTAAAAATTTTTTTATTTTGCAATACAATACAATTAAGTGACTTGCCCAAGGTCACACAGTTAAGTAAATATTAAGTTCTAAGGTCACATTTGAACTCAGGGCCAATGCCCTATTCATTGTACCACCATGCCACCCCCACCAATCTTTCTATAGTACCACAATACTGTAAAGATTTGGAAAATTCTGCTTTTAACATCTAATAAATGTAGCTGTTTGATCATGGGGAAAAAATCCCTTCTTTCAGTCTCAGTTCTGTCACTTGAAAAACAGAATAGTATTTTTTTCTATCTAAACCATTAGTTTTAGATCTTTTATTGTACAATAGATTACAAAGGACAGAACAAGGTTAACAAGGAAACCAGTGTGATTTTGTATATGGAACACCAGAGCCTAAAGTCAAGATCTATATTGCTTCTGCCGATAAATAGCTGTTGAAACTGTTTCCCCCCTCGTAATTAGTCATAAGGTGAAACTAAAAGAATATTTTTATTTGTTGTAAGTAGAAAAATAGTTTTATGTTCTTTGTTCTTAAAGAGTTGAAAATTTTCTCTCAATACCTCTTTTTCTTCAAATAAATTTTTGGTCTAACTTCTGTTTGAATTCTCAATGTCAATATTCTTGTCAGAAACAAAGGTTCAGAGGGCTTTTCCACTCTTGTTCTAGAAAGAGGTATCTAAATTGAAAAAGGTCCAGAGAAGGCTAACTTAAGTTCATTATGGGAATTGATTTCTTTATAATAAAAATAGTATTAAGCCTTTTCAGTATGGAAAGATGAAGGCTAAGCATGTATTGACAGGTTATAAAATCATTAAATTATGTATGATGAACATGATACACATGAAGTTTCTAACTAGAAAGTACTCCTTTGAGATTAGGAAGAGGTAATTTTAGGGTGCTTGATGTATCTCTAATCTCTGAGGATATGATTGGTGGGGTTGAGGGAAGAGGGAAAACAGAAAGTCCTTTGGAGCTCCTGTCAAAGATCAAATACTGAGATAGATGCAACACTTAAATTTCCAATGGTCAACATAAACCAGATATAACAGATATAACAACATAAACCATAAATCAGATCTGTAATACTAAAGAATGAAGAGAGGCTTAAGCTGGAATCTGAATTGTCAATTGGAATCAAGCTAGTATTAGTACCTTTCTTTTTGACCCTGATATTTGTTAGAATAGTAGCCTGAATGCACATTCAGTGGTTACAGCACTTTTTGGTGGGAGTATTCTTAAGAGCTAAAGATTGCAAGTACTTTTAAAATTACTTATTTTTTCAGTTAACAAAAATTTGCCCAACAAGCCTCCCAGCTTCAGTGAGAACAAAAGAAAAAGAAAACTACTATTGCAAACTTTAATAGTCAAGAAAAATAGTTTTTCATTGGCCATGTCATAAAAAATGCCTAATTCTTCACTCTTGAGCTCTTTACTTCTTTTTCATTAGACCTTTTTAATTGTGGTAGGTCAATCCACTGATTAGACTTCCTAATTCTTTGAAACCCTTATGTCTCTTTTTTTTTAGGTTTTTTTGCAAGGCAATGGGGTTAAGTAGCTTGGTCAAGGCCACACAGCTAGGTAATTATTAAGTGTCTGAGGTCAAATTTGAACTCAGGTCCTCCTGATTCCAGGGCTGGTGCTCTATCCACTGCGCCACCTAGCTACACCTAAACCCATATGTCTTTACCATATAATTGTCATAACTTCATACAAGTCTGTTTCTCTGAAACTGTCTTCATTATTTCTTTTTTTAATTTATTTTTATTCTCATTTTGTACAAATGTTTTTTTACATTAATAAAATATTCTTGTTTACAAGTAAACAAAATACCCCTCCTCCCCCATGAATATAGATAGATTTGCTTGGGTGAAAAAAGTAAAGGGGAGAGAAAAAAAATTAAAATTAAAAAAATAGTAATAATTGTAGGTATGGCCAGGTGGCGCAATGGACAAAGCAACAGCCCTGGAGCCACGAGCACCCGAGCCCATATCCAGCATCATAAACCCAACCATCACCCAGCCTTGTGACATGCAAGCCACCTGATCCCCACTGCCCTGCAAAAACCAAAAAGAAGAAAAAAAAAGACCCAAAATAAAATAAAATAGTAATGATAGTAGGGGTGGCTGGGTGGCAGAAAGAGCACTAGCCCTTGAGCCAGGAGCACCTGGGTCCAAATCCAGCCCCAGACACCCAAAGATAACCCTGCTATGTGGCCCCAGGCAGGACATCCAGCCCCACTTGCCCTGCACCCTCCCCCAAATAATAATAACAAAAAATGTGCTTGAGTCTTTGTTCCAACACCAACAACTCTGTCATGGGTGGATCTAATTCTTTATGATAAGTCCATCACAGAAGTTACTTCCATATTTTTCCACCGTTGCCATTGCTAATCATAACTCCCTCCTTTCTTATTTCTCCACTACCATGTACTCTATTTTCTCTCTCCTTTGACTATGACTCTGCTGTAGGGTCATTGACTGGCTCAGCAGACAGATCCCTAGTCCTGGGGCCAAGAAGCCCTGAGCCCCCATACCACCCCTTAGGCCCAGAATCCACCTGGCCCTATGATCCTGGGCAGGCCTTCCAATCCCAGCCCCTTGCAAGAAGTAAGAAAGAAAATGTGTTATATCTGGCCACTCTCCCCCCATGGTCCATCCTCTCCTCCTTTATTCACATCCCCACCCCTTCCCCCTGCTTCCCCCTCCTTCTTACTCCAGATGTCTATACCCCATTGAATATATATGCTGTTTCCTCTCCTAACCATCTCTGATGAGAGCAAAGGTTCCCTCATTCCCCCTTGCCTCTCCCCTTCCATATCATTGCAATAGCTCATTGTAATAAAAAAAATCTTATGTGAAATATCTTGGACTATTCCCCCCTCTCCTTTTTCTTTCTCCCATTCCATTTCCATTTTTTTCTATTGACTCCATTTTTACACCATATTTTATCTTCAAATTCAGCTTTCTCCTGTGTTTCAACTATAAAAGCTCTCTCTACCTGCTCTATTAACTGAGAAGGTTCATATGAGTATTATCAGTGTCATTTTTCTATGCAGGAATACATGCAGTTCATCCTCATTAAAGCCCTCATATTTCCCCCCTCTCCTCCAATCTCCATGCTTCACCTGAGTCCTGTATCTGAAGATCAAACCTTCTGTTCAGCTCTGGCCATTCCAAAAGGAACATTTGAAATTCCCCTGGTTCATTGAAAGTCCATCTTTTTCCCTGGAAGAGGACATTCAGCCTTGCTGGGTAGTTCATTCTTGGCTGCATTCTAAGCTCTTTTGCCTTCTGGTATATTGCATTCCAAGCCCTACGAGCTTCCAATGTAGTTGCTGCTAAGTCCTGTGTGATTCTGACTTCAGCTCCACGATATTTGAACTGTGTCCTTCTGGCTGCTTGTAATATTTTCTCTTTGACTTGGGAGTTCTGGAACTTGGCTATAATATTCCTAGGGGTTGGTTTTTTTTGGGATCTCTTTCGGGGGGGGGGGGATCGGTGGATTCTCTCCATTTCTATTTTGTCCTCTGCTTCTAGCATATCAGGGCAATTTTCCTGTAGCAATTCTTTGAAAATGATGTCAAGGCTCTTTTTCTGATCATGACTTTCAGGTATTCCAATAATTTATAAATTATCTTTCCTAAGTCTGTTTTCCATATCAGTTGTTTTTTCAATGAGATATTTCACATTTTCTTCTAATTTTCCATTTTTTTGGTTTTGAAGTATTGATTCCTGATTTCTGGTAAATTCATCAATCTCCCTGAATTCTATTCTTTGTCTGAAGGATTTGTTCTCCTCAGAGAGTTTTCTTATCTCTTTTTCCATCTGGCCAATTTTGCTTTTTAAAGCATTCTTCTCCTCAATAACTTTTTGAACTGTTTTATCCATTTGACCTAAGCTGGTTTTTAGCATGCTATTTTCTTCAGCATTTTTTTGGATTTCCTTGACTAAGCTGCTGACTTCATTTTCATGTTTTTCCTGCATCTCTCTCCTTTCTTTTCCCAGTTTTTCTTCCAACTCCATCATTTGATTTTCAAAGTCTTTTTTGAGCTCTGTCATAGCCTGAGCCCAATTTCTGTTTTTCTTGGAGTCTTTAGATGCAGGAGCTTGTGCTTCCTCATCTTCAGACTGAGTATTTTGATCCTTCTTGGGCTCATTTGCAAAATATTTCTCAATAGTCTTCCTTTTGTTTCTCTGCTTGTTCATTTTCCCAGCCTGGTCCTGGTTTGGGGTGCTTCCTGAGCTTTTGGGATGCTCCTACAAGGGTCTCAGTGTGTGAGGCTCTGTCCTCCCTCCTGGTATGTAAATGACCATAAGCAACCCCCTCTGCCACGGGGCTGAGGTGGGGGGGGGCCCCTGCTGTTCTATGGGGGGGCCTAGACTGCGATCAGGATCTGAATGTGGTCAGAGCCCCAGAGTCCTCTTCCAGGGTCAGAGGACTGAGCTCACAGTTTCTCTTCACTCCCCTCTCTCAGCTCAATGGGCTCATGCCCTGGGGGCTCCTGCTTACTGGTTCTGACTGCTTCTGTTTCCAGCTCTGGGCTGCAGAAAGACCAAGCTGCTCCCTGTGTGTCCCGAGGGCTGGGCTCCACGTGCTCGCTCTAGCAGATGTTCCCTGCTGTTCCCCCACTTTGTGCCCAGTGCTCCTCAGCGTGCAGCTCAGGAGACGCCCCCCGCTGCTGTGAGCTGAGACTCCCAGTGCCCTGGGGCTGCCTCCGGGAGGCTGAAGTTCTTTGGCTCTCTTCATTATTTCTTAAAGTTTGATAATATTTCATCACTTTATATTCCATAACACCCCCTCTCTCATATTCCTATTCTTTGCCACTACAATAAGAGCTAAAATATTTTTGTATATCTTTAGGATATTGTTTTGCTAAAGACTAATCTCTCCTTTAATCTATATTCCCTCTAGTTTCCCCTTCTTCCTTCTCCCCATTCCCTACTTCCCCAATGATTGACATGTTTTTGTATCTAACTATTGTAAATGAATTTTCTCCTTCTCTGACCAGTTCAAATAAGGTTCAGTTTCAACTTCTAATTCTTCCTTTTTTTGTATTGTATCTACTTATGCTCCTTGATTATGTGAGATAATTTTTGCTTTTCTTTCCCTCTTTTCATTTTTCTAAGATCAAGACATAACAGAACCATTACTAGGTCTTTTCTAAATAGACTCCCTCCATGACCCATCATGATAGGATTCAGAGAGGATACATCTCCCCATATTTGAATGTAAATTGTTTAATCCTTTTATTTGTTCACATTTGCCTTGTTTCTCTCACTGCCTGTGTTTGATGTTCAAAATTGTAACACAGTTCTAGTCTTTTCACCAGGAATGCTTTGAATCCTCTATTTGACTAAAGTTCTAATTTTCCCCCGTATGTTTACATATGCTGCTGGTAAAATTTTAGTGGCAGGTCTATATATTTTGTCCTCTGGAATACTATATTCCAAACTCTCCACTAATTATGGTGGTGGTTACTAAATCATGTGTACTACTCCTCAGTACTTGAATTCTGACTTCTTACATATTTTTTTTGATGTAGAGATTCTGGATTTTGGCTACGATATTACTAGGAGTTTTAGTTTTGTGTCTCTTTCAAGAGTTGAGCAGTGGATTTTTTCTATTTTTACTTTGTCATCTAGTGCTAAGAGATTGTGGAAGTTTTAAGATGTCTAGGCTTTTTATCATGTTCTAGTATTGACCTTTAATTTTTTTACAAGGTCATTTATTTTTGCTATGAAATGCCTTACATTTTTTGAAAAGACTTTTGTCTTTTTTTTGATAATTTGTTTTTCATAGTCACTGGCTTCAGTTATTTGAGCAAGGTGTTGTAACTCATGCCAAACTAATCAATTTCTTTTACAATTCTTGCATGATTCTCATTTTCCCCCCCCTTTTCCCTCCTCTAGCACTTTTATTCACTGACTTCTGTAAGTTTTTGATCTGGATCTGGGTCTAAGCAGATTAGTAGTCTGCACTGGTTTATTATTCTGTATACTTCAATCTAGGCCAGAAGTTAGAACTAAGACCCTGCTCCAAGTCTCACTCCTTCCAAAGTTGCTCCCTCTCAGTATCTTGCCCAGGATCTTCCTTTTATGTCAGAATGCTGTTCCTGAACATATATTCCCTTCTCAAATCTGTCTGGGACTTGTGATCAGGAAATAAGTAGAGGGTGACACCACAGTTGTTTGCCTACTGTTCTTATTGCACTGCTCTTGTATATATTTGGTACTGTTCTAGTATGAATCTGGGACTTACTCTAGTCTTACTTCAC
The DNA here is from genome assembly GCF_037893015.1 of Macrotis lagotis. Lineage (NCBI taxonomy): Eukaryota > Metazoa > Chordata > Mammalia > Peramelemorphia > Peramelidae > Macrotis > Macrotis lagotis. Next base: position 683,532,211 of record NC_133658.1, read on the forward strand.
AGCTTCCTCCTAGGAACTGGAATTCTCCAGACAGGGTGCTCCTGGCAAGCCACAGTTCCTAGTGTCCACAGATCTCTGTTCCTGTATTGGAAAACTGACTTTTTCTTGGATTTTCTCTTCAGGATTTTGTTCAAATGTGTTTTGAAGGGAGTACTTCCTTTTACCTCACTCCTCTTGTGAGATCCTTTTTATAACTCCTAAAAGGTTTTATCAGTCACTATAGACTTCTAGCTATTTCAGTGTTTAATGTAGAAGGCTAGCAATAGGATGTCTTAGCAATAGTAGGGTATTCAACATTCCTCTAAGAAAAAGGTAGATAGAAATGTGAAAATATGAGCTTTATGCCAATAAAACCAATGCAACCAAAATTAGAAGTAAAGCAGAAAACTGGGGGAAATTTTTTTGCGACAGTTATCTCTGATAAAGGCCTCATATCTCAAATATATAGACAACGGAATCAAAATTATAAAAATATAAGCCATTCCCTGATAAATGGTTAAAGGATAAAAATGGCCAGTTTTCAAAGAAATTAAAGTTATCTGTAGTTATATGAAAAAATGTTCAACTACTACTGATCAGAGAAATGCAAATTAAAATAACTTTGAGGCTATCACAGTAGATAGACCCCCCATAGTCCTAGAGAAAGGAGAACTTGATTTTAAATGAGCCTCAGACATTTGCTACTTACTGTGTGATCTTGGGCAAGTCACTTAACCCCACTGCCCCACAAATAATGGGAGGGGGGAAATATGAGGTTTGAATTTAATAGGCATTTGAATCTAATGCATATCAGTTGGTTAGATAACCTTCCATTTATACTCTGTAGATCTTCTATGTATAATTTTGCATGTTTTACAGTAATTGAATGTAAAGTATTTAAATAGATGTATCTTAAAGTCTTCTTTTTATATTTCATAATGTTAACATCTACAAAGTCCAGTAGCAAGAGAAAGAAAGAGAAACTCCATTTAAAGTTAACTGTAGATAATTGCTCATGGGTAGGCCCAGCCAATATAAGAAAAATGACCATTCTACTTAGTCTATTTATTCAGTGACATATAAATCAAACTATCTGGAAGAACAGAAGCTCAAATATATCAAGGGAATCAATGAAAAATTCAAAAAGAAGGTAATCTACTTGTATATAATCTCAGACTGTATTATAAAATATAATTATCAAAATAGTCTGATACTGGCTAAGAAATAAGAGTGGTAGATCCAAGTTTTTGGAACAGAAATTCATTATTTGACAAAAACGGCTGGGAAAACTGAAAAACACTATGGGAGAAACTAGGTATAGACCAACATCTCAAACCATATACCAAGATAAGCCCAAAATGGGTATAAAACTTACATATAAAGGATGACACCATAAATAAAGCATGGAATAATTTATCTGTCAGATTTATGGATAAGGGAAGAATTTAGGACTAAAGGAGATAGATACAGAGAGCATTACAAAATGCAAAATAGAAAATTTTGATAAAAAAATAAAAAATTTATGCAAACAAAATCAATACAAACCAAAATTAGAAGCAAAGCAGAAAACTGGGGGAATTTTTTTGCAACAGTTATCTCTGTTAAAGGCCTCATTTCTCAAATATATAGAGAATGGAGTCAAATTTATAAAAATATAAGTCATTCCCTAATTGATAAATGGTCAAAGGATATAAATAGAAATTAAAAGACATTAAAGCTATACATAGTCATATGAAAAAATAGTCTAAACCACTACTAATCAGAGAAATGCAAATGAAAATAACTGAAGTTACCTCACACCCATTAAAGGAAAATATTGGATATTGGAGGGGATGTGGGAATACTGAGATATTAATGCACTGTTGGTGCTGTGAACTATTCTGGAGAGCCATTTGGAATTATGCTCAAAGGGGCTATAAACCTACATATTCTTTGATCTAGCAATACATTGTTAGGACTATATCCCTAAGACATACAAAAACAAAAAAAAAAAAGGAAAAAAAAGACCTATTTGTACAAAAATATTTATAGAGGCTTTTTTTTTGGTGGTTTGAAATTAGAAATTAAGGGGATGCCTTGACCACCAACTGGGGACTGGCTAAACAAGTTGTAGTATATTATTGTAATGGGATTATTGTGCTATGACAAATGATATGCAGAATGATTTCAGAAAAATCTGGAAAGGTTTACATGAACTTATGCATAGTGATGTGAGCAGAACCAGAACACTGTTAATTGTACAAGCAATATTGTTTGATAAAGAACTGTGAATGACTTAGTTATTTTCAATATAGCAATCCAAGACAATCCCAGAGGACCAATGATGAAGCATTCTATCTGCCTCCAGAGAAAGAACTGATATTGATTTAATACAGAATGAAACATATAATTTTTATTTTCTTTCATTTTTCTGTTATTCTAGTCTTCGCATAAAATCACTAATATGGAAATATTTTACAAAATTGCATATATATACATACATATATATATTATATATAGCCTATTATCTGGAAGAGGAAGGTTAGAATTAAAATTTTTAAAAATTGATTCTAGATAAAGTTCTTCCAGTTCAATATTCTATGAATATTTATTAAAGCAGCTAATGTACTTATTACTACTTGAGGCAATTGGGAGAATATTAAAAAGGCAATGAGATTTCTGACCTCAAAGAATTAGCATGATACAAAATTACTACATATAAAACATTAAAGATAGGAGAGAAATGATTATTTTTCTCTTGTATTTAATAACTGTTGAATAAAGACCAAAATTATTTCCCTTTTCTACTTCTTCATCCAGTGATCAACTACTGTGGAAATCTTAGAGAAAGACCTACCCAAGATCTAAACAAAGACAGAAAAAGAATTCTAAGTTTTGGTGACCAGTTGGATTCATGTTCATTTTTACTCAGACAGACTGAGGAAAAGTGGATTCTCCCTTTTGTCTAATGGGTGAAATGGAAATTGTCTTTGATCAAGGTTTGGTTGCTCAGTGTCACATACCATAGGACCCTCACTGATTTTATATAGTTCAGCCCCTTGTTAGCCAATTAGATTACCTGTTTCAGGAACACTCACTCTTCCAAAGACATATAAACTCAAATTTCACTGCCATGATATAGCTTTGATCTAAGACTAGCTAATAATATTACCCAGAAATCATATCTTGTTAATTTTTTAAATATCACAGATATAAGAAACTAAGTCCTTGCTTCCTTGAGATAGCCCATGATTCCTATACCTCCAATGAGTATTTTTTCCTTTAGTAGCTCACTTACAAAAACCTTTTCTTCACAAACCTGTGCAGCATGTATGTAATGAAATTTCATGTCCATCATTTTATAAATGAACATGAGGTATAGCAAGGAAAGGCAATTTGCCTAGGGTCATAGAGCTAAGAAATATCAGTCAGGACTGGAACTTAAATCTTCTAATACAGGGACTATTTCCTCTTTCTCCCATGTAAGTAGTTTAATCTCCCTTGAAGCTGATGGAGAATTTCTTCTTTGTACAATGTATATGTACATGTACACACACACACACACACACACACACACACACACACACTCAAACTAACCTGAAGAATAGAGGTCAAATTCTAAGAAAACAAAAATCTAGATTATGAATGGTTTCCAATGAATGTTCCACTTATTTTAAGTGCTATTTAAAGCAAGAAAATTTCTGATACAAAAAAAAGAACCAGGATATTCCTAGGGAAAGTGTTATGTCAAATACTGTAAAACTCAGATATTTAACTGCTAATTCAAACTGTGGCATTTTAGTCAGACTACCAGCTATCTCAAATAACTTTAGAAATGCTTAGATGTTTCTGAGTGATAATTACTTAGCACCACCTAGTGGTAAAACTATATATTTCCCTTTTCCATCAGATTTTAATGTATTTGGAGTGTCAGACAACACAAAAAACAAGGGACCAGATTAAGGTGAAAAACTGTCAGAATTCTTTATTTTTAAGACCTTTTCTTTGCATATATATTTATAATATATATATAAATAAAATAATGAGTCAATTTATTTCCTGTCAGCAATGCAGTCATCTTATTGTAAAAATAAAAGATAGAAAATTAACATCATTCAACTAAACAGTATAAGCAGGAAAGGCTGCAAGTTTCTGTTTTATAGATAAACATCAGTAATCTAGCTTGGAATGTTTCTATGAATTCTATAAGTTATATAGGAAGAATTATTTTGATATTTCAAGATTCCATCAGCATTGGTACTCTTTCCACCAAAAACTGATTATAATTATCCCTTCCATATTACCCCCCCCCGCCCCCGTAATCTGGAAAATGTGCATGCATTGTTTTGACCCTCCCTTAATACCAGAAAAGTCTGAATTTTCCTTTAAAAATTTTATGGGGTGTTTACAGTATCTTATGTTAAGTATTTGGTCATAGGCTCTGGGTTGACTGCTACCTTTGAGTGTGAGCTGCAGTTTCTGCAAAACTCCTACCAAATTCCCATTTATAGTGATTTCTAATACTGACCTGTGATATATTGAAGCTGCAATGGGGAAAGTTGTGATGTGGAAGAGGTAACTGTATATTAATGGCCTTTCAGGCTATGCCTGAAAATTTCTCCATTCTGATGACTTCTCCAGATTTGCTTTTGTTCTCAGATGTTAGACCTAAAGTTTGTTAACTGTGAAATCTTTTTAACTTGGGAAGTGTTTGGACTCTTGAGTATGGTTTCTAAAAACAAAGGGACTGAAGGACTTCAGTGAAGAATGAGAGAAAATCTTGACATTACACATAATGTAAGATTTACTTGATTCAATAATTTAAAAGAAAACTCACTATGTTAAGAATGTTAAGAACTAATTTTGATACCTGTGATCCCTTCATTCTATGCATTCCATAATTGAGTAAAATGAATTTGAAAAGTAATATGCAGCTGAAAATATTGTTTTTGAAAATATAACTGTTTAAGGATAAGATAATTTCTCACTTCAAATGTTAGTTTACTACTTCTGCAATGATGGCTTTGGGTAGAAAATTTGTAAGTAATTTTTTAAAATGTCAAATTTACATATAAAAGCTTCATTCTGACCAAGTTTAAACAGCTGAATCTTATTAAATATAAAAATTTACAAAAGCTGGTGTTTACAAAAAAACTTAGTAATATGTTTTTTGGAGTAGACAAATATTTTGAAGTGGGAAATTCTAAATGATGCTAAAATAATTAAATCTAATTAAAAACAAATAAGCAAACTGGTTTCTTTTTTTTCCCTAACAGCTTACCTTTTGAAATATCCATGGAGGCAATGCAGTACTGAAAATATGCTATGAAATATAAATACACAGCTAGAAGCATGCTAAGAAATGGTCTATAATCCTCTTATCTTGGAATAATCTGCAACTAAACATAAAATTCAATGTTGTCTTAAAACACCGAATTAAAAACTGCTTTGAATCTTTAAATCAGTAAAATCTGAGCCCAGAAAAATCTTTACTTTTAATCTGAACCAAAAAATCCCCTGAAAATTCTATTTCTATAAGTTCAATGGATTTCAGAAAAAATAACAATTTGAACAAATTTAAATCGTTAGCCAATTTTTTACTCTCATTTTTCTATAGCAATAATCTTGCTATATCTATTTATCAAATACAACTAAAAAATTGCCTAGTAATGGATGCTTACTGTTTGTTCAATAGTTATTCATAAAGTACTCCATTAAAAGGTTGTCGTTTGCACATAATATTTGTTCTAGTAGATGTTGCATATGGATATTGACAACAGTTCCTTTTGAGGACCTATTTTTCTTAGGATTACTTTCTGAAAGGTGTAAACTGATGAATAAATAATAAGGAAAAGCAATTATTCAAGGGTTAATGCATTTAAAGAGACATTTCCTTCACAGTCTTTATTACTCTATTAAAGGTTTACTTCACCACATTAATCCACTGCTGAAGTATCTAATATCAATCAGCAGTTCAATTTTTTTCAATATACTCTATCCATAAAAAATGAAAGGAAGTTACCCAATGGATAGATTCTGGGGTCAGGAAGAACTAAGTTCAAATTTGGATTCAGACTCTTAGTAGCTGTGTGACTCTGGGCAAGTCACTTAACCCTGTTAGCTTCAGTTTCCTCATCTCGTAAAATGAACTGGAGAAGTAAATGGCTTCAATATCTTTCTCAAGAAAACCCTAATGAAGTCATGAAGAGTCAAACACAACTGAAAACAATGAACAATGATAAACACATATCTTGCTTGGGGTGAGACATAGTCAGGTGATAAAGTAGGAAGATGAAAAAATTATGTAAGGGAATACCCTAAAAGTTTTCAGAAACAGTATAATATTGTATAGTCTTTTTGTAAATACTTTTAGAAGTGACTAAAGAAAAACTTTTTTTTTTAGGTTTTTGCAAGGCAAATGGGGTTAAGTGGCTTGCCCAAGGCCACACAGCTAGGTAATAAGTGTCTGAGGTGGCATTTGAACTCAGGTACTCCTGACTCCAGGGCCTGTGCTCTATCCACTGTACCACCTAGCCGCCCCTAAAAACGGTTTTTTTTTCTAAAAACACATCAAGATTTTTAGAAAAGTCATTTTTTTTGTATTGGTGTGGATCTACTCAAGTATATCAGTCTAAAAGACTGCTGCCTTTTTCAATTTCAGGTTTCTTCATGAAGAAATATCTTATAATGACTAAAAGAAAAAAGCAAGTGGTTCTTTTGAACAAATACCTTCTAAGGAAGCTTTCTAAATTCTAAAATAGACCTTTCTAAATAACACAATTATGTATTAATCAACATTTAAATATATATTAAAACATCACACATGAACTTTAATAAAAGCCCAAAGTAGGTAGGCTGTCCTTAAATATTTGAGTATTCGTCAATTTGTAAGAAGATATGGCCTAACTGGAGGGAGCATGGTATGACAAAGAGCCCTTGACTTACAGCCAGAAGACAGGAGTAGTAAAGTGTTCCTAGTTCTTGACACTTACTGTGTAATCACAGGGAAGTCATTTGACTTTCCTGAGCCTTAGTTTTCTGATCTGTGAAAAGGGGGATATTACAACATTTATAACTCATGAAATAAGCAGTCACATAATGGATTACAAGCTAATCTTGGTACAAGTCCCCTTTCTGACTGACACATACTGACTGTCTCATCAATGACTAAATAGTAGTCAATTAGCCTTAGTGGAAAGAATTTCTCACAGGGAAGTTGCCTGTATCAATGAAATCAAAGAACCAAAACCAAAACTAATGCCAGAGTTATGAACAAAATACCTTCTAAACCTTAAAGCACTATATTTATTATATTTTATTCTGTAATATTGAGTTCTCTTAAAAAGTTTATACATCTCTTTACAAAAACTAAATATATGTATATAATAAGGGATGAACAGAGAAAAGTACTGTTGGTATTAAAAGAGTCTATTAAATAATCCTTTTCTGTTTCAGGATTACCTAGTCTTTTTTTTTTTGATTCATTCACAAGGATGACTCTCCATTCTTAGATAGGTGTGGGACCTGAGCAAACTCAGTGTGGGACCACACATAGCCTTTCAAGGATGGTAGAACCTGCCATGGCAAAGCTACCACTCCTGTGAGAAAGCTGAGGAGAACCTTAAAACAGCTATTTTCTTAGGTAAAGCACTGAGACACAGTAAAGATAAGACAAGAACAGGCATGTGTGAAAAATATATATACAAATGGCCTTCCATCTCCTTTGGCTATGTATTCTAATAACCATTATTATTGCAAACCATTTTGGTTCATAATAAAGTATCACATCTATCTGACCAGGTATTGGTTTAGAGAGGGTGAGGCAGATGAGCCTCAAAAGATAATAGCATTTTTTTCTTTAAATAGTCCTAAAACCATATTAAAATAGATTTTTTTCTTCAGATATGAAGTATTCTTTACATTTGTTGATCAAACATTTCACTAATCCTAATTTAATTCAAGACTTTGCAGTGTAATGAGATGACTAAGTGGCATCTATGCCCCTTAATGTATTAGATTCATTTAAAAAAAGTTTAATTCTGAAAAGCTCAGTTCTCAAAAACACTGTTGGTGCAATTAGTGTATAAACAAAATAACTTCATATAAATAGTAAAAAATCCTCTAAAGGTCTTAAAAATTCAGAATAGAGATATTTCTGTTGATTACATATTACATATTTTGGGTTCCTGTTCTCAAAGTCAATTTAAAGTCCTTGAGCAGGCAACTATTTTTCTGTGACCACAGAATCATTATTCTGTTAAACTCTATTGTCTCCTTTATTTTTTTCCATTCATTATAATTTCCACATTAATAAGGCATGATTTAGTGAAACAAAGAAACCTTTATTTCTTCTAAACATAACAAACACATTTCTCTTCAAACAACTACTATATTACTTTTAGCATTAATGGGTGGATTTAAAATACATGTCTGCAAACTCTGCTCCCCCCAACAAGACAATGTACACAAACTAGCAAATTATACAAAAAAGCTGTCAACTGTCCACAGGGAGTGCGTCCAGTCACATTTTTCAGTCAGTCAGCTGAGGGTTATGTCAATATTTAGTATCTGTTCTGTAGAAAGAACACAACACAAGTATGAAAATCATCACCTGAAAGGCAAACAGCTCATTTATTTAGTATTCCTATCATTACCTAAATGTAACTGTATTTTAATGGATCTGTTTATCTGCTTACCTGAAAACTAGATGGAACCCAAACAAGTGAAGCCAAAGTGAGAGGTCAGAAAGGTAATAAACAAGAGCAGGGTACTGAATTTCTGAAGGGAGAAGGCTGTGGATTACTACAGATTCAAAGTTCAGTAATATTTTAGATGGTCAGGTTCAAAAGAAAAATGGATTCTTTCATTGTATTTCAAAACAGACAGAAATCCTGAATGCCCAACAAAAGTTTTACGAACTCTTCATTCAATATGTATAAAGGAAAAATTTAAGAGCAGTTTCGTATTTCCAAGTGAAATGCTCTAAGAAAGTGTTAATTTCTGTTATTTAAGTGCGTAGTCTTAAATATAGACAAGACTTCCATTTTCCTGTAGCAGAGAGAAGTTGACTTTTGTGTTAGGTGTTCTCCTCCCCTTAAAATGATCAACTGCTTTAAAAAAATTAATAAACCAGATGCTGAATTAACATAGGATAATGCTGCTCTTATTTCCTTAGAGTAACTTACTTAATGCTAAAGATGTCCCATTAAAAATGAGCTTATTTATCTCTTATTTATTATTTATGTCTGCCCGTGCCTTCTTTAGATTAAGTAAGGAAATGAAAACACTTTAAGAGAATTGAGAAATGCTTTCATATAGTTTTATTGTACTTCTAATTGGGACAAAATCTTTCATGAGCCCAGAAAGGTTAAGATTTCCTTTGAGATGTCCATGATAAAGGACCCAGCAGTTAAAAGGTTATTTTTAAAAAATCACCTTTTGGCTGATGAAGCTAGGGTACATGCTGCAAAAACAAGAATAAATCCTCACCAAAGTTCTCCCATTCAAATAACTACAATTTCAATCAATCCTATAATGACTATGTCCTTGCCTTAGATGTGTGCAAAACTTCAGTAATGGGGAAAGTAAAAAGCTTGTTTTATGATAGCTCATCTTGAAGAATATAAAATACTTCTAAGGCAAGAAATGAATCTAACTTATTCTTAAGAGCAGAAAATAGCATCAAAACTTATAACTTTAGGCTGAGCTTGGCCACCACAAAAAGGCATGTTATTACATCTTTAGCAACAGTACATCTTAGTAACTGAGTCCTCTGATCACTTGTAACTCCTATCATTTTTACTAAATGGTTTCTGGATGAGAGATGGGAGTTTCAATTGACTCCGTTCTTTTCCATTAGAAACACAATAGGGGAGAAAAAATTGAGCCACAAACAAAATTTAAAAAAAAATTAATTTAAAGCTAAATCAAATTTTTTCTTTTTATAGAGATATTAAAAATATTTGCCTTTTTAAACTGTGAAGTCAGGTTTTTTATATTCTTATTTTTTTAAATGTCAATGGGTCTTAAGTAGAAACCAATTTTAAACATATTAAAATATTTATAACTAAAGGCAATACATTTTACATACCATTACAAAAATAATCTATTATAAAGTCATAACAAACTTAAAAAGAACTGTCCTTGAAATTTTGTTCTTAAAAATAACACTGGCATGGTATTTTGAGAATATTTTTGAAATTAAGGATTAACATCATTTAAACAATTCATTTTTGCCTAACATTTAAGATCTCAAAAGACAAAAATGTTAAAACATTGTTATACCATAGTGTCTCTAATTTCTGTCATTGAGCAAAATGTGAAAATGGCCCTCAAACAAAGGTGATAGGCCATAATTAGCAAAACAGATACTGCTCACTTTGTTAACTGTTCTCATTTTAAAAATAATTACTTGGCTCAAAACAGAATATATTTCAAATCTGGACCTAGCTAGAATAATTCTTGGAATCATGTTTTCCCTTATAATTGATTAAAAATAAAAGGTAGCTTAAAGCACCTAGTCTTAAATTGGTGACTTCGAATTGGATTCAAAGTACTTACTATAATGCTGTTATTGCACCAGCAAACACAGGACATGGCGAGGAATGGAGTAGTGATTTGTAAAATGTCTCCATGTGAGTTATGAGGACAGTGAGTTCTCAATCTACTCTATAGCTAAATAGTTGTAAAGTCCATTGTTTGGGTAAACAAACAAAAAAAAAGAGGCAAAGCTGTCAAAGATCTGTCTTAAAACCAAAAAGCTTTCACACATTCCGGAATGTTAGTGACACACCCATTCACACACAATGAGATTAAAAATTAATCTCCATTATTAATGGCCAAAAATAATAGTTCACTGTGAATAAAACTCAATTTTCCTTTTCTGATACATAGAATATTTAAAGACAAATAACTTTTGTAAGTTGTCAAGGGCAACTTCTGTCTTAAGTATTCATCTAAGAACTCTTTTATACCTATTAGAGTCAGTCAATTGCATTGCAGTTTTTTAATGTACACTTGGTTGCCTTTCACAGGAGCAGGCACATAGGAAGTTTTGAAAGATGAAGGTATAAAGCTAGGACCACATATACACCTATACTCTTTTTGGTACCAGTGTTAAATGAATTATTTCAAAATATTATTATCCAGTCTTATTTTTAGGTATCTTATTAATGAGAAACAAATTGCTTTAACAGTTCTATCTCATTTAATAAGCAAGGACACAAATTCTGTGTATTAAATTTTTTCAGAAACAAAGTTTATGTAAGCACAAAAGAAAAAGGTCAAGTTTTAATCGTAAGTTTTTTATTAAAAATACACACAAATAAAACAATATGCTTAGGTCTAATTTTCTAAATTGAATTTGTTTTTGAGTTACAGAAGGGCAAAAGGTATCAAGCCAGGATACTTTTTTAAAGTTTTTTTACAAAGTTTTTTTTTTTTTTTAAAGAAATGTACTGTCAAGATTATTAGCCAGGACTGTGGCTTTTTCAGCCAAATTTCAGCCTGAAGTGTTTTTTTAAATGCCAACTTCTAAATCCCTAAAAACAAAGTTCATAATTAAAAGTGCTAACACGTATCATTTTTGTTATACTATTTAGTCAGTATTTAGGCACAGAATACAAAGTACATACCTGTATGGTCAATACGTTCTTTGCCTTTTGTTAGATTCTTCTCTGGGTGAATCTGCCAACATAACTTTAAGTCTGACGCCATTCAAAATTTTCCCATGTAAAGTAGTTATGGCATCATTAGCACTTGTTCTATCTGCATACTTGGCATACCCCACATTTTTTCCTGATACAAGGTAGACTTCAATCAGATTCCCAAAACGACTGAAACAAAACAAGCTATTTTAAGTGAAACACATAAATAAAGCTGTTGCAAAAGGAGCCTACAATTACTCTAATTAGTTTAAATGAATGTTAAATACTTATGTTACATTTCAGCAACCTGATCTTTTGTATGGCTCCTTTCTAAACCTTTTATAAATCTTAATTCATTCTTGATGGCAGCTGAAAAGAAAAGAAAGGATTAACACCAAAAGCCCACACAATTAAATCACCAAGGTACCTCAAAAGTGCCCTTGAAAAATTTTCCTAAATATCAAAGGTCAAAACACAGAAATCATTAAAAAATGTCTTCTGTTAGCACCTAATTTAGCAAATCTCATAGAGTTAAGCATGATTTTGTTGGGTTTTCCCACTGAGACTGTAAGCTCCTTCCTTAAGGACAGGGGCGGTTTTACAAGCTTCTTTTGTGTCCTCCAAGTGCCCATCACTGCATTTAGCACAGGAAGTACTCAATAATCACCTGTCAAATTAATTATACATTATAATTATACAATTAATTATACATATAGAATTTAAAAAGTTACAAGAGAAAAAAAGTATAGGTTCACCCAAAGTACTAGTCAATTATTTCTACTCCTAGGGTTTTTAAAGACCACTCTATATACAACTGAGAAACAAAAGAAAAGTTAATTCTGTAAGGAAATGTGATGAAAGAAAATGATCAAAATATAGGAAGGGAATAGACAAAAAGGCAGATGGAAAGGTTTTTAGAAGAAATAGCTGTATTTGATATATTGTTATAAAAATGGGGAATTTTCAAGACTGTGAGCTTACTTAAAATTTTCGTGTTCAACCCTAATTTATTATAGATCATGACCCTGTGGAATTGAAGTCTTACCAGAATATATCTTCCAATATGTCCAAAGGTAAGGGATGAGGATTAAACACAATAAAAAGCCTTTCCTTCACAGCAGTTTCAGGCGGGGCTTTCTTTTTACATGATGGAAGCACAATATCTGTTTGAATTTGAGGCAACTGAGACCCAGAACTTCCTCCAAATTGCTGTTGAGAAGTGCATAATGAGAAAATGACAGTGAACTGGAAGTTTGTGATTTCAGTCAGAGAGGATTTTTAATAAAAAGAGATGCTGCTAAAGATTTACCCATATTTTGTGATGTCTCTACTGCTTTCAGTGTTGTTTGGGTTACAACTCTGCTAACTCTCTTTAAAAGGTAACAATGTAACGCAAGTCAAGTTGACCTGTAAAATAATTTTCTTCTACTTTCTTGATGTGCAAAGAAAGAAACAAAGAACAATGTTGCACAGTTACTTACCAAAGATGCCAGAAATTGTTGTTGCCCAGGGTTATTCCACACCATAGATGCAAGTTGTGCAGCGACCATCTGGGTTGCCATTTTTCTAAGGAGGCTGAAGATATAACAATTGATTCTTGTCAACTACTCATACTATTTAGTCACTCAACATTATTAAAGAAATTGTAATCATATGATTAGTTAGCAGTACCATTTATTTTACTATGAAATAGTTATACCTGAGATATTTATATATGTTAAATTTTTTCCCCTATTTTCTCTTGAATTTTCCCTTTCAAAATTCTGTCTCAGACTTATATTGAATACTACTTACTCTGTTCCATTGCTTCCATCATCAAGGAATGAGACACCTATCCGATTTCCAGGAGGGTACTGAAATCCATGCAGTTTGTATTTAGCATATATAGCTGATGCTACATTAAAATACTGAACCACTCCATGACCTTCAATAAAGTAGAAAATATACAGAAAACTTAAATAAAAAATTTGTTAAAAGATATAGTTGTTAAAAAGTTGTCCTTGCTGAACAGATCCATCATGTTATCTAGAATATCATAGATTAATATTTTTCATTTTATTGATACTTACAAAGGGAAAAGCCTAATTGGTTGCAAATGGCTTCATTCTGTCAGTTTGCTTGCATGAAGTTTACCATGACTTTTCACCAATAAGGTTTAGTATTCTTCCATAATTAAGGATAAAAACTAATTAGGAGGGGGCGCCTAGGTGGTGCAGTGGATAAAGCACCAGCCCTGGAGTCAGGAGTACCTGGGTTCAAATCCGACCTCAGACACTTAATAATTACCTAGCTCTGTGGCCTTGGGCAAGCCGCTTAACCCCATTTGCCTTGCAAAAACTAAAAAAAAACAGCAACTAATTAGGAATAACAAATTTGAAAGAGGCAGTTACCCTCTATTTTGATTGAAAGGGGAAGGAAAGAGCTGTTGGGGGGGGAAGGGTGGGTAGCAAAGTTTATGTTTAAATAAAGAAAAAATCAATGAAACATTTTAGAAAATACAAAGAAGAAAGCTCAGAAAGAGAACTAGACAAGTAACATGATTTTGTTACTATGTTAAATTTAATATACATTTAAAATTATATGGAAGAGCAGTTCACTTTTGCAAATGGTTTTTTGGAGGGAGGGAATGTAAGAATCAGAAATTGCAAATTATGCTTCCTAAGGATTGATCAAAAAAAGGGAGAATGATCAAGAGAGAGAGAGAGCAAGAGCAAGAGAGATGAAAATGTAATATTGGTTATAAAAATAATAAGTTAATAAAACTTAGCTGTGTAAAAACCCCGAATATCGCCACACACACTTTTAGTTTGCCTGTCAATTCAGCCACTTGTATGAAGCCTCACCTAGCCTCTCATCAACTTGAAGGAAAGAAAGTTTCTGATAGGGGTCAAGCAGCAGGTCTAGGGACAAAGGCAACTTTCTACTCTATGAAGCTGGATCTTGGTGGACAAGAAAAGCTCATCTCTAGGTTTGCAAGGATTTAACATGGATATATATGGTTATGGAACCCTCCTCTCTCTTGGGTCCTGCTTTCAAAATGGAGGGCTATGTTTCATATTTAGTATTTGAGAAGTTGAAAGTGTATAGTGCTAGTCCTTCACAAAAATTTTAAACATTTTTTGATACTGTTCTAGTTTTATTTGCTAAGGTCGCAGAACCCTTTCCTCACTTTGTCCTTATAACTTTCCTCACAGCCCACATGCTTTAAAATGGCCACCCAATACCACTGGCTCACTATTTCCCCTGTCTTCATACTAAATTTATACTTGAAGTTTGCTACATAAGGTTGCAGACAGAGTTCTGGACTTTGTGTCATGAAGACTTGAGCTCAAAATCTACTTGATACCTACTAATTGAGTCCAGACAAATCATTTAACATTTATCAGTTTGTTTTCTCATACAGAAAATGAGAGGGCTGGACCTAATAGTTCTCAAGTCCCTTCTCGATCTAAGTAATAGATATAATCTTATGAATCTAATGCATCATATAAGTATCTTATGGGTCCTCATAAAAAACCTTTGGGGTAACTGGTGCTATTCTTATCTCTATTTCACTAATGAGGAAATAGAACCTAAGAGCAGTTAAACAAGATGCCCAGGGTCCCATAACTCTTTAAGCATCTGAGACAGGATTTGAACTCTGGTTTTTCTGACTTAGAAATCCAGCACTGTACCCACCAAATCACCCAATCTTGATTATATAATGTCTATCATTCAACAGAACTAACAGAGGATAGGTATTAGGAATAAAGCAATATAATACACTCTAAGGTATATAGAACTCAAAGAACTTCAAGGTTCCAAGATAGAGATGCATTTCATAAGATTTTACTAGGTCAAATGATCTCCAGGATTATACTTTGGACAACTTGGATGTAGGAAGGATAACTACGTGGGTCCCATTTAGTTTTGGATATTTTTGTATCTTAGAAGTCGCAAAACAGTTTTTTGCACTGGTAAGCTACACTCTATCCCCTAAACCTTTCCCTAATATACTATGATATAGAAATCATAGCCACATCTCAAGGCCTAGCTGTTTCCTCCAAACATAAATGTGGCCTTTTAATTCTTGCTTTTAATTATACTTTTCATCAGTGTAGTTTTCAGCTCTCATTGTAACTGAGACATCTTTGAAACTGGAATGTGAATGGTAGCAATAAGGGCAGAGAAATAAGATATCTACTTGAACTTTCTGCTGACTCTACTGAAGAGTCAATCTTTCCACTATTTTAAAGAAACCATCAGTTTCCTTTAGCTTATAGTACAGGTTCTAGACTTTATGGTTTCTGTAGATTGGTTAAACCAATATTGTAAAAAAGAATCGGGAAAATCAGAGAGAAAAATCAGCTCCTGATTCTGCTAACTCATTTGTTTGTCTTCAAGCAAGTAACAAATATCTGTTTTTCAATTTCTTTATTAAGGAAAAAAAAAGACCAAATCTATCAAAGGTTTCTTTTAGCTCCAATGGTATCAAGCAAATTGGATTGGGATTTCTTCATGCCATCAGTCCAGGGAAATGTGTAGCTCTTCTTTTGAATCTAATCTTGGAAAAGCCCTCTCTGGCCCAACAGTATCCTGAATGAATCCTATCCAGTAAAAAGCATCTGCTTTTGGAAGTTTGGGTTGAAAGCAGAGCTGCTTCCTTCCATAAGCTATCAATTAAACTGTCTATATATGCTCATTCATTCTAGTTTGTTGAACATTTAGCATGGCTTTTTGTTCATGACAAGAATAAACTTAGAGGAAATATTAGTCCTGGTATAAGACAAGTTTACAAAAATAAATGAGAAGCTAAAGTAGTTATAAGTCACTTTGTCTAATGTTAGTAAATAACATTCCTAAAAAATTAACAATAAAATCAGGTTTTGGAGTTTATTCTAAGCATACTTAGAATTAGCTATTTTAAGGATAGTTATATTAAATTATTTTGTTAAAAATAACTATTTAAAATCATATTTTATCTGCATAAGATTAGGTTTTTGCATAATGATTTCTCTTCTTAAAGAGCACTCAATAGTTCACATTTTATAGTATTTTGTTTTACAAAGCATTTTTCTCACAATAACCATCTGAGGTTGATAGTGCATATATTTCCATTTTGCAGATGAAGAAACCAAAGTTCAGCAGGAAAAGAACTTCTTCATAATTGGCTAGTGACAGTGATGGAATTTGAATCTAGGTCTGCCTTCAAGTCCAATGCTCTTTTTACTATACCATATTTACTCATCTACATTTCAAATCAACAAACATTCATGGGCACTTATGTACCACACTATGCATTCACATTCCACTGGAGTGACACAATATGTGTACGAATAAGTAAATACAAAGTGATCTGAGTTAGGAGAAAGTATATCAAGTGGGGAAAGTAGGGGAATTCAGCGAAGAATCAATACCACCAGTAATGAGCCCTAAAGGAAAGTCAGAATTCCACCATGACTGTTTATTTTATAAAATACCACTGTGAGCAGTCACACTGAACTACATATTTATTTATGCTCTATTTTTCCATCTTGTCCACAAGCATATCATAAGATTTGCCAAATATCTTGTTCACATTCAGAAAAATGTCTGTACTATTCTGCTCTGTCAATCTAGTATCCTATAAAAAATGACACTGTTTAGTAAAAGAAAAGAAATTTTTGCTCCCCTAAGATGCTCATAAATTATCTTTCCTGGATGTCAGGAATATTGGCCTGGGGCTTACAAATTCCATTTTCTTCTAATTTTTGAAAATCAAGGCAAATGTCTTCTGGGAAGTTCCCCTTCTTACATAGTTTCTCAGAGGCAATAGCTAGCAGTGTAGTGCTCCCAGCTACAGGTCAAGGTAGCACAATGAAGTACAGTCTCAATTTGAAGGTTTAGGTTCAAGGTCAAAAATGCTTTTTCAGCAACTCATCCTCAAGTTCCACTCTTTTTATTTGCATTGCATACCTTACAACAGGATGTTATGAGAATCAAATAAGACAATACTCATAAAATGATTGATTATTACAAAATACATTAATATTATGGAACAATTTGTCCAGGTTGGAAGATTTGAGTTCAAAATTGCTGTATGCTCTAGTCTCTAGTCTTTCATTCTCTTTTATCTTATTTATCCTACTCTTTCTGGTATAAGGATCATATTTCTCACCCAAGGAAACTGTTCATGAAATGTATTGAATTGCTCACTTTTTATCTAGTGATGGTTGACATCACACAGCATATATCATCTTCCCTTTGTACTGAACATACCTTTTAAAAAAAATCCCTTCTTGTTCTTAACTTTTTCCCCCTTCTCAATTGGTTCACTTTAGCCTTTCTAATACTACTGTCAGAAGTATGTGCTTCTCTTTTGTTATTTTTATTTTTTGGCTATATACCTTTCTCCAGCTTCATCAGAGAGTCCCCTGTAAAACTAAAGTAGTTACTTTAAAGGCTTCTTCTTTTCTTTATCAGGCTCAGCCAGAATCATATTACCAGTTTTTTGTCTTTGTGAGTATTCTATCTCTTGAATAACTTTCCCTTTCACAATCTCTGGTAATGGCATAACATCCATCTTACTCTCTGTTTTGGAAGTCCAGATATAATGACCAACTGTGCTTGGCATTTATTTGTCTCCTCAGCTATGACAAATTCTAGAATGACATGATTGCTTTCACCTAGGTCATCCCCATTTTTATTTTATCAACCGAGTTAGTATTCAATTAGTAGTTACCATTCTCCTTTCTCTTTTTTTGAGAAGACTATGTTCATATATTAGAGGAAGAAACTCCTGTAATATTTTCTTTTCTATCATCTAGGAATAAATCACCATTTCAATGAAATTCAAATTGGAAAGGATGCCAATAATCACCTAGATCAAACATAGCTGAAAAAGAATCCCATCTACAACATACCTAACAAATGGTCATCTAGCCTTTACTTGAAGACCTCCAATGAGGAAACCTACCACCTCCTGAAGCAGCCTATTCCATTTTTGGATAGTTCTAATTGTTAAGAAGTTTTTCCTTACATTTAGCCTAAAACAGAAATTTTGATGTTCTGTTAAGATAGTTATAACAGAATTCTAAATATATTGCAATAACTGTTAATGAAAAGGCTATATTTCAGTGGTAAATTTTGTCAGAAACACAGGAGGTAAAGGGATTCATATGGGATAAAGCAGTAATGTAGCACAGTGGAAAAGAGCTGGACTTGATATGAGTTCAAATGTAACTGTTGATACATATTAGTATGGGAAAGCCACTTATTATCTCTGAGTGTTAGTTTCCTCATCTGTAAAGTGGGAACAGAACCATTTACAGTACCTGCTTATGGGACTGTTAAGAGAATCAAGTAAGACATATGTTAAGTACTCTGCAAACCATAATATAGTAATATTATTACTAGTTATTATCATTATTATTATTGTTGCTCTATTGTGATGAAGGGGAAAAAACATGATTTCCTTATTAAAAACATCAAATGTCAGAAAACTTAAATTAGAAATTGTGGGGGAAAGGGAAAAGAGAATGGAAATTGTGCTAAGGTTTAAATATGTGATCTAATTTGTAGTCAGTCAGAGCAGAGAAGGTTTCTATACCTACAAGCTTACTTTTCTTCTTTTATGGTAGGGATATTAGGCCCTGGAAAAAAAAATCAATGAAAAAGGAATACAAATTCAAACTCTAGCAATTCTTTGTACACCTCTAGCAGACTTAGATCAAAGATAGCTTGTATATGGAAAGAAGGTAGTGGTAGGCAGGGTAAACATGGGCCATGCCTATCTGATCTGTCACCATAAAAGCACAAGATCAGTGTTACCTCAGAACTGAAAGAATATTCAATATTCTTTTCCCCTTGTTTAAGGAAATCATTCTACAATCAGATAATCACTGGCAAATATCTAAAAGGCAAATGCCTGCTAAAGTAAAAATCCAGTATGATTTAATTCCAATCAGACTATAAAGAGAGATTCAAAAAGTCCAAAAAACTTCCAAGATCTCTTCCTGTTTTGATTCAGCAAGAGAATAAAGAGACTAGGGAGACAATAGGATCTGAAATAATCCACAAGAAGAAAAATGGGAGAAATAGGGAGAAGAAGCTGGCAAGGGTTAGAAGCTAGGAACTAAGACAAACTTTTCAGACACTACAATTTGGCCCAGGGTTCACCTGACTACCTTCAATTAGGAAGGAATATATAGAAATTAGGCATTAAGATATTTTTATTCCATAGTTACAAATAAAGCAAGTTCTGTTTAATAACATTTATGTAATTCTTTTTAAACTTACTATATGGAATAAGATTTATAATTCTTGGTTTTTTTTACTTTTTTTTTTAGCTTTTTGCAAGGCAAATGGGGTTAAGTGGCTTGCCCAAGGCCACACAGCTAGGTAATTATTAAGTGTCTGAGGCTGGATTTGAACTCAAGTACTCCTGACTCCAGGGCCAGTGCTCTATCCACTGCACCACCTAGCCACCCCTTATATAGTTCTTGTTTGCTAAGGATGACAACATAAAGAAGCTTCTTTTACAGGGAATTAAGATCAAAGATCAAAAATTACAAAATCAAGATCAAATAAGAGAAGTGAACATCTGAGAAACTCTCAATCCTGTCATGTGGTCATTGAAAAAAATTAATCATGAAAGGAACAATTATATAAAGTTATTTTTAAAAAGAATAAGAGCTCCATTTAGAAAGAAAATTAGAAGTTATTTTTACCATAGTTAGAGTAAGGATCTCGTTGAACTTCACAATATTCCAGGCCTGGGACTATATCAAAAATGCTGTAGAGCTGCTCTTGTGTGAAAGGAACTCGTGATACCACTGACAAACGTTTGGAGATGGTCTCCTGGCCTCGGATATCATTCTTTTCAAAAGAGGGAAGTTCTGGCTGCTCTTCTCCAACAAAATAACAAATTAAGTCATCAAATTTCTGTGTACTTATTAAATTAAAACATACTTAAAGTTTTAGGTACAAGTGATTAAAAGTGGAATGATAGACCTTTTAAATAAAGGTAGTGACTGCTCACATGGAATTTACATGAGCCTTAAAAGCCATTGAAAGAATTTAAAATATGAAAATATAAAAATGATTTCAATTGTTTGGAACACCTCTAGGTTTGTTCTCTTGTTTCAGTAAGAAGAGCAATAAAAGACAGAAAGTTCCTCACTACACAGAGAAATATAAGCAGAAATTATGTTTACTTTATTCAGTAAGACCTAAGTTTAGCTTAGAAAACCTCATATTCTGCCATGAATTTCAGTTGGGAAAATATATTCCTCAAACTTCTGGGGATTCAGAATTCTTACTCTCACTAGCCACTCTTCCACCTATCCTCCAATTAGCTTTTTCTGATTCAAATTCAAAGACAGTATATTCATGAAGCAAATGTTCAAGACAGTCAGATTTCCTCCATTATGTTGAGGGTATCAAGGAGCAGGTAAGTGTGGTTATGATGTTGCCCGAGCCAGCAAGGTAGAAGCAGAAGTCGTTAGCCCAAAAGCATAGCAGAAAAATGATTGTGTAGCAATCAAATAACTCATGTATGGTTAAGAGAATGACTTTATCATAGTTTGAAAATAAGTTCTATAATATAAAAATTACCTTAATCATCTATAAGAGCTGTTTCTAAAACTTTCCTTTTTAATAAATTTTTTAATAAAAATTTTAATAAATTTTAATAAATTTTTAAATAAAAATTGCAATTATTGGAGAATTAGAATACTGAATTTGTCCAACTACTGTGAAACCATGTCCAAAGAGTAACTAAACTGTGGAGTGGAAATTCTTATATATATATATATGGGAATAGACTCACAGACACAAAGATATTTTGCAACAGCATTTTTTGGGTTGTCATAGCAAGGATTTGTATTAGCTAATGCAGGCAGAAATAAAACAATTTATATGAACGACCACAGAAAATGTAAAGAAAATGTAAAGGAAAAACAACTTTAAAGATGATGCATGTCTCTTGATGCACTATAGGTACAGAATGAGACATACATTTTCAGATATGGTCAGCGTATTGCTGATGTGTTCTAACTATATTGGTTATATGGGAGGGTGATTTAGTGGATAATGATATCAAAAAAGAAAATAAGGAAATAGTAAAATAGTTTTAAAATACACTAAAGAAATAAATTTAGAACGGAACACAAAGAAGGCAATTTTGTCATTACTTTGTTAAATTTAAAGAATACTTAAAAATCATAGTTTCATATACAATTGCCTGTTTTGGTTCCTGTGGTTTGAAATGTTTGACAATCGCTAGGTTCATAATAAATTTTTAAAAAAACTTTACTTTTAACTTCTATTCACCACTCAGATTGAGAGATTATTTACACATTCAAAAATTCCAAAGAATTTATGATTTCATCATAATGTGGGTATTACATCCTAGGATGGAGATCACAACTACTTGCCCATCCTATACCATTTTTATTTGTTGAATAATTGTTCATAAAATTTTTTTAAAGGTGAGATCACACACATATTATCATAAAAAAAGAGTTCTACTTACCATAAGGAAACATATTTACTCTATGCTCATGTGACAATGCTTCCTGCCTCATACTACTATAATAATCTTGTTCAGAAGATTCAGATGCTTTGTTTTTAGGTTCAGCCAAGATTGCTCTAAAACCTGAAAGAGATAGCTCACACATTTTCAGTTTCACATAAATGGTATCTGTTCTGTGTGTGTGTGTGTGTGTGTGTGTGTGTGTGTGTGTGTGTGTGTGTGTGTGTGTTTTTCTCTTGTTGGTCTCAAGTTCTGATATTAGGGAACTCCTGACATGAAAATTCTCTTCACTGATGCAAACTGACAAATCATTGCCAACTTTATTTGTTGTAACAGTATTATTTGAGTTACCAGTAGCACTCAAAGGAAAGTGGGCATATATTAGAGTCAGGATCAAAATCAGATTTAACTGACCATAAGATTCCATCAACCATTAGCTTATGTTAATATCAGGAATAGAATTAAAGGTTATATACCTGCCACCTCTCACTACATTATCTAATTATTTAATAACTAGAAACAACTACCTCACATTTTCACAGAACTTTACTGTTTGTGTAGTAATTTTTCCTTACAAGACTCCTAATTTGTGCTTGATTATGCATACTTAGCTATGCTTTGGGTGGTGGTGGTGGTATTCTTTTACTTAAATGCTGAGCTAGTTTGGAACTAGACACTAGCAAATACAATTTACTTATGAACACTATGTTCAAAGACATAGGTCTTTAATACAAAGAAATAAAATAGCCTGATTCTTCCAAGTCCACAAAACCCTGACTTGTTTATCTATATAAATAAATACTTTGTAAAATGAGTAAATGCTTTTATCATCTTATCTATCACAATGGTTATTCTGACAGTTTTACTTTTAAAACACTGTTGTCAAACAAAAGTGTTATTAGATTGGCCTGAAAAAAGTCCATCTTGGGGCTCTACATATCTAAAACTCAATGGCTTAGATTAAGGTCAAATTAGAAATGAAACTAGAATTGAGAATTGTTTTTCAACATACATGATAGATCTTCAAAATAACTTTAAAAATCAAATACATTCTTACTTCGGTCACAATTTTCTATGGCCTGGGCAGCTTGTGATGGTTTTAAATATCTTACATAGCCCAAACCTTTACTTTCTCCAGTGGTTTTATTCTTAATAATGCTGCAATATTCAATGTCTCCATAGACCTAAAAGATAAAAAAAAAACAGTACATACAAAGTGCAAACTACAACTTTATCAACAATGGCTTAGGCCTTCGGAAAAATTAAGACTGAAATGTAATCATGCCAGTTGCTTGGTCAGATATGGAAATTAAAGAGTTCATAACTATATTATTATAGCCATGATGCACTAGGAAAGACTGGGAAATAATACAAATTATATTATTCTAACTATTAGTAATATTATTACCACTAATAACATGTTATATGAAGACTATAAAAAGATTTAGAATATTTCCTACAATATTTTTAACAACATCTATTCTGGAATATTAATATAATAAGCAAATTTTAGAAAATGATTTTATTAAAGACGCCTTCTGACTAAAAATATCAGTACCTTAAATTTATCCCTTAAATCTTCTTCTGTGTAAGATTTTGGTATCATAACAAAGATTCTTGTAAGTTCTTCATCTTCAACATCTCGGTGGCTCCCAGATGATCTTGCCTGGGCAATGAAAACCTAAGAGATAGATTGAATTAAATATTAAAAACTAGTCCATGGCCTTTTCTAAATCCCTAGTGCTTTTATGATTATTATTTCTTCTACTAAAGTTCTACAGTTCAAAATATATACTAAAGTAGTACATCATCCACCAGTGTACTAATTTGATGCTTCCTTATGGTGTGGAGGCAACCTTTCTTAAAGGTAAGACCACTAGAATGTATGTTCTGATGGATATTAAAAAGGACTGTTCTAGAAATACTATAAAGGCTATTTGCTTTTTTAGGACAATCTCAGTTTAATTCAGACTGACTGACTGATAAATAGTCTGGACACAGGGTGATGAATTTTGTATAGTAGACAGGGAAAACAGTAGACTTAAGAGTCAAGGAGACTTGGGTTCAAATTCTGCCTAAAACATCCTTCTAGATATATATGACCCTAAGCCAGTCACTTACCTTCTCTCACCCAGTTTCCTCATATATAAAATGAAAATAATATTTAAAATGATCTACTTGATAGGACTGCTGAGAGGATCAATTGAGATATCATATGTAAAACATTTTGCAAACCTTAAAGCATTATATAAACTATTAGTATTATCATATACGAAGTCAAAAAGGGATTATGCTTTTATATTAATGAAAGGAATATACATATCAGTGAAAACACAAATCTCTGAAGTACTGACATGATTTGATTAATGAGATGAAATTTAGTAGGTTCTCATAATCAATTAGAAACTAATAAAATCATCATTGGAAACAGCATTTATAGATTTTTATTTTCTGTTGCCACTCTTTCTAGGTATTTTCATCAACTAAATAAGTGACAGTCAGACACAATATATATATGCATATATACTCATCAGATTGTAGTGGTGTTCAGTAAGACAGCTAGTTTTAAAGTTTTATAAAATTTAAACTTATTATCAACAATGCTCTTAAGCTCCTAATTTTTAATTTGACAGATGTCTAGAACAACCAGTAATACCAATACATGCTAAGTTTTTTAATAGAATTCCATGTCTAATAATGCAAGATAAGCATAAGCAAATTACAACACTATTATCACAAATAAGTAATTAAAGAGAAGTAAAAAGATATCATCAAGGAAACATGTATGATCATCCTAGAAAATGCAGCTTAGTGTCTATTGTAGAAAGAGCACTGAACTTAAGTCTAGGTATTACCCTAGGTTTTAGCTTCTGTAATTGTAAAGAAGAAATTCAAAGGCACCTATGTGGTTTGGGTTGTTTGGGGAACAAATGAAAAATATATGCTACAAAGCACTATATGTTTCAAGTGAACAGAACTGCTGTTAATTGTAAACTCCAATGACATGGAAAGTTCTAATTTTCTTTGTACCTTCTTCAGAATTTAACATAGTACTTTGCACATAGTTTATGTCCAAGAAATACTTTACTGAGTTCCTGTTTTCCAAATATTAGTCCTAGGTTGATAATTTCATCTGGTGACCTAAGCACATCAAAAACTGGACCTCATGTCCAGCATCTCTTAACTCACTAGTCTCCTTGCTTCTCCTTAAGGACAAACTTAGAGAGGCTAGAGTGTTCCAGCTTCCTTCACAACTGGCTTTTATTTCTACTCTAAAGGTCTAACTTTTGTTTCCCCAAGTGACATAGAGATAATTCAGTCTGGAACTCTACAATCCATTGTTTGAACCTCTAATGGACTGATCCTAAATTTGTTTTTTCTACCCTAGAACTGACCTGCTTACTTCTACTCACCTAGTCCAATGGGATTTCAGGCTCCTGTTTTTGGGAGAGAGGAATAGGTATGTGAAGGACACCAAAGGTCAGGCTAGGGGTTCTTAAAGATTTTACATTTAATGCATTTAAAAGCATTATTTTGAGAAAGGGCAAATAGGTTTTACCAGAATGCCAAATGTTCTGATGGATATTAAAAAGGACTATTCTAGAAATACTATAAAAACTCTCTATTTGCTTTTTTAGGACAATCTTAGTTTAATTCAGACTGACTGATAGTCTGATACACATTTTTATTACTATATGTAAGATTCAAAATGAAAATGTCAAAAATAGAGGATCCTGTCAATGTTGGAAGGGATGTGGGAAATTTGGGACACTAATACATTGTTGGTGGAGCTGTGAACTCATCCAACCTTTCTGGAGAGCAATATGGAATTATGCCCAAAGGGCAACAAAAATGTGCATACCCTTTGATCCAGCAATGCCACTACTGGGTCTATACCCTGAAGAGATGAGGAACAAGGGTAAAAACATCACTTGTACAAAAATATTCATAGCAGCTCTGTTTGTGATGGCAAAGAATTGGAAATTAAATGAATGTCCTTCAATTGAGGAAATGGCTTAAAAACTCTGGTATATGTGTGTCATGGAACACTATTATTCTATTAGAAACCAGGAGGGATGGGAAGTCAGGGAAGCATGGAAGGATTTGCATGAACTGATGCTGAGTGAGATGAGCAGAATTAGAAAAACACTGTACACTCTAACAGCAACATGGGGGTGATGTTCAACCTTGATGGACTTGCTCGTTCCATCAGTGCAACAACCAGGGACAATTTTGGGCTAACTGATATGGAGAATATCATCTGTATCCAGATGAAGAATTGGGGAGGAGTTTGAACAAAGACCAAAAACTATTACCTTCAATTTAGAAAAAAAAACCTGTTATCTTATTATGTAATTTTGCTATCTCTTATACTTTATTATTTTTCTTCCTTAAGGATATGATTTCTCTCTCATCACATTCAACTGAGATCAATGTATACCATGGAAACAATGTAAAGACTAACAGAATGTTTTTCTGTGGGGGGTGGGAGGCAAGAATGGGGGGGGGACTGTATAACTTAAATGAAATCTTTCTTAAAAAAAATAAAGGGGCGGCTAAGTGGCATAGTGGATAAAGTGCCGGCCCTGGAGTCAGGAGTACCTGAGTTCAAATCCAGCCTCAGACACTTAATAATGCCACTTAACCCCATTGCCTTGCAAAAACTAAAAAAAAAAATAGAGGATCCTGGAGAGTAGGAAAAGAAAATATATTTAATTTGGAAAACTTTTGATTTAATACAAATATATTGTATATATAAATCTTTCCCATTTTAGATCACACACACACACATAAAAACATTTCAACATTTGTGTTTTTCTCTTTTATTAGAATGAATAATACCTCTAGATGCAAATTATTATCTTTCTTTGTATCTACAGCATTTAGCACAATGCTTGCTTGCTACTAGGTGTAGAAGTTTCTGCAAAATTGGTAAAGGTTGGATTTCAGCATTTTCAATTTTTCAAAAGGTGAATTTATGAGAAGAGCACTGGAAACTGGGAAAGTTTGGCCTGGACAAAGTCGCGGCTGTCAGAATTGATGAAACCAAAGTTAATACCGTATCTATCTGACGATAATTCGGAGCCATTCTGTTATAAAGTAAGCTTTCTATAGAGCTGCCATGTTTCCCTGACTGACTCCCCTTTTTTTTTCAGAGGAGTTAAGTAAACAACTCAAGATTCCAGAACCATGGAAATCAGGACGATCGCTTTGGAATTCTCCCTCCCCCCTCCAAAATAGGGGGGGAAGAGCTCAGGTACCAAGAAGTTGTCTAACCTTAGGGCTAAAAAAATGAATCATGATTTGACTGTTATTTCCATAATACACTATGTGTTAAATTTGCAATTTATGGAAAAAATTATAGCAGCAGGCCATCATTTCCATGCACAAAACTGTCAAGAGGCAGGGGACTGAGAAAGAGGGGTGTGTGTGTGTGTGTGTGTGTGTGTGTGTCACAATTAATTAGATTTACTCGTGAATGAGAGTGTCACCGAAGTGCTGCTGGGCTCGGGGCCCCCGGGGAGGCAGAGCCGGGCCCGGGTCACCTGCGGGAGCGCGGCGGGGCAGCCCCCCCAGCGGACCCCGGCCCGGCCGTGCCCCCTCCCCCTCCCCGCTCCCCGGGGCGCGCACCTTGATGGGCTTGGAGTCGCTGGGGCTGAGGCACTGGCCGTGCATCTCCTCCATGGCCCGGCAGGCCTGCGAGCTGCGGGCGAACTTGACGAAGGCGATGCCCTTGGACTCCTTGGTGTGCTTGTCGCGCACCACCCAGATGTCCTGGATCTCCCCGAAGGGCGCGAAGCGCTCCCGCAGCACCGACTCGGGCGTGTACTTGCTGATCACCAGGAAGATGCGGCTGTTGGGCGGCTCGTCCAGGCTGTCCACCCCGGGGCGGAAGCCGCCTCCGCTGCCGCAGCTGCCGGCCTCGTCCATGGCGCCCCACAGGCCCCCCGGGCACCAGTCCCTTTCGGGCTCCGTGGTCCCCGCCGTGGCCGTTGCTCTCCGCCCCGCCGGGTGGCCGCCGTCCTGGGCTCGCCTCGGCCCGGGGCCTCCGGAAAGACCAGGCTCCGGGGCCGGCCGTTGTGGCCGCAGCCGCGGCTCTCCGGAGCGGCTTCCGGGAGCGGCCCGGGCAGCGCCCCCTGGAGGCCGGGAGGAGGAGTGTGCGGACGGCGCGGGAGGAGCGGGGAGACCCTCGGGCTGGGGCGGCCTCTCCCCTCCCCTCCCCTCCCCTCCCCTCCCCTCCCCTCCCCTCCCCTCCCCTCCCCTCTCCTCCCCTCTCCTCTCCTCTGTTCAAATCCCACACTTAATAATTACCTACCTTTGTGGCCTTCCCAATCCACTTAACCCCATTTGCCTTTGAAAAAACCTAAAAAAACAAACCCTAAAGTATAGGTACTGAATAAACACTTATTTCCTTTCTTCTTTTTCATTATCTCTCTAGCTAATGTTTCAGTCCTAGTATACTCTTCAAATTCATGACCATTTACCACCTGGCTATACTCCTTGGCCTAATCACACTCTATAGAAACTCATCATTCTGCATGATCATATTAATAATTCTTGCCTTTGGGAGGCCCCTACCTACCTCTGATTGAATAGCATAGAGTTTACTCTTAAACAAGAATATTTTATTAATATATAAAAAAAACATTACTTGTACAAAAAGAGAATAAATAAATATTAAAAAAATAAAAGAAGAGCATAGAGGGTGGATGTTAAAGACTGCTTCTCAGATCCTTCATTTTAAGGAGGGGATCCATCTCCTAATTTCCTACCTATAGTTCGTGATGCCCTCACCCTGGGCACTCCTATTCAATTTCTTTTTATTTATTGTCTCCCCTCATTAGAGAATCTAGGGCAGGGATTCTCTTTTGCCATTCTTTGTAATCCCAACATTTACCACAGTGGTTGGCACATTATGAAAAGATCTTAATATAAAATTCAGTTTTAGGTATTGATCAACTTTTTTTCCCCTGGAGAAACCCCTTTTCCCTCAAGAATTCAAGAGTTTACTCCCCTCAAGGCACACCTTAACTCTGAATACAAAGAGAGGCCAGGTGGAAGGGGTTGTGGGGGAATGATCTCATTTAGACCAGAGTTAAATTTGGTTATCATTCAATTCATTTCCCTAAGAAAAGCCTTAGCTTTTGTTTTAACCCTTCTCCTAAAAGGAAAATCTCAAAAGCATTCCTTTTCTTTCTTAGAAAATTATTATTTCTTAAGGTTTCTAGTTGAACTTAAATTTTTAAAAATATACTAATATACCTCGATCCCCAGGAACTAGAATAGTGTCTCAAATTTAATACTTAAAAAATGATCACCTGATTGACAGTTTGAGCAGCCACAAATGAGTTCACATGAATGAGATCATGAATGTATTGAAGCATATCTATACATGAATAAACCAAACAAACTTTTGCTTATGGAGATTTCCATGCATCTGAAGAGTGATAGATTATTTAACTAACCACAGTAAGTATTTGTCATTATTAATGCAAGTCAATTCAATTACAGAGCAGACTTGTTCTGCCTTATATTGTCACTAAATAATTTCAGAATTCTCTCTCTCTCTCTCTCTCTCTCTCTCTATATATATATATATATATATATAATTGCTAGTTACCTGTTACCCTCTCTTCTTACCAGTCTCACACTAGAGAAGGCCAACTTCTGACATAGATAAATATTTATAGATAAATATGTAAAATTATACAATTCATAGTTCCATATATCATATTTTTGGGAAAATAAGGGGGAACCAGGTAGGTTCCTGCCTTATTTTGCCATTTTCCCACCCACAATTCTTTTTTTTTCTTTTTCTTTTTTTGCTAGGCAATGGGGCTAAGTGACTTGCCTAAGATCACACAGCTAAGTATTAAGTGTCTGAGGCTGGATTTGAACTCAGGTCCAACTGACTCTAGGAGTGGTGTTCTATCTGCTGTGTCACCTAGCTGCCCCAGAATCTTTATTTCTAATGAAGTCTGCAATATATAAACACCCACTGAATATATAAGGCTTTCAAAACATGTAACAAAACTGGGAGACTATTAAAAATGTGTAATGGCCCAGATGTGTCAATACTCTTGAGTGGGATAAAGTCTGAGATTTCTTCTGTAGAATAGTATAGATTTGAACTGTATCTCTTCTACCCCTCTTCAAATCCAGAATGTAAAGAGCAAACTGACTTTTGTTCCTTATCTACAGAGTCTTCTGGAAGGAGACTGATATCTCTGATTGGGTTATTTAAATTAGCTTAGGGGTTTAGATTGTAAAGGCCACATTCTTAACTAAAGAGAATGGGTCAGTGGGGGGGCGGGGGTTCTGTTAGGATAAAAATAATTCTTGGATCTTCTTCCTTTGCCTCAGTCTCTAATTGACTGGGCCAGTTCCTCAAGAAATGAATAAAGCTTTCTCTTCATACCTTGAGAGATCTCTGAAATTCAGTGAAGTGGCATTTGTCCCACACACTCTCAATTTGCTAAGGTCCTATCATCCATGTGAAAGTTATTGGACCTGCATTGGGAGCCTAGAGAACTAGAAAATGCATAAACATTCTGTATTGGTCTTCAGATTGTTAGGGGTCAAGCCCCCCCCCCCCCCCCCCCCCCATGGCCAGAACTGTTGGTATCTTTTAAATACCTTACTCTATACTTGGGTGATTATTGCTGCATTTGTCTCTGAAGATAAATTCTTCACTCATGGTCAATGAGATCATACAGTAATAGGGATGGATCCTTGAGCCTCCTTCCTTTCTACTTCTTCTCACCTCCGGGCTATGTAACCAATGAGCTCATCTTTTGATTTTTCATTTAATTTTTTTTTCTGTTCTAGGTTCAGGGAGTGGAATCCTGGACTTGGAGCTTGAGATATCTAGATCTAGGATTATAGGAACTCAGGACTGGTTACTGAGCAGCCCAGAAGTGATGCCCTGGGGAGCAAGGGTTGGAAACTCCAGTCCAGAACAAGCAGAACAGAAGACTTTGGGCTTGTTGTTTGGTGGGACTAATGCTATAGAAGAACTGAAGTAATTTAGGAACTGTGAGTCTAATTTCCCTTCCTCTAGATTGAGGTGGTATAGGAGGATTGTGCTACCAGGTGTTGGATTGGAATGTTTGTATGTTTGTTCTTGCTATATTTTTGAAATAAATATTCATTTGTAAAAGCTAATTCAATGTTGAGTGAATAAATGAAATTTGAGTGCTAGTAATTAGACCCCCTAAAACCCAGAGAACACAACTGATGGTTAAAGAGAAATCTCCTCAATCCCTTGGTGTCTGACTAGGAATGTTAAATGCTAAAATGTAGCCAATTTAAGAGAGTTAATCCAGAGCTAATGTATTGCATGTCAGTAATTAGAGACTAAGGACATTGTTCCACTAGCCCCCTCCAAGTTGTGTGTAGGACTAATGGAAAATAATTGAGAGGGAAGATTTTAGTTGAGACTTAAAGGAAAGCATAGAAAGAAGTGGGTGGAAATGAGGAGGAAGAGTGTTTCAATCTTGGGAGATAGACAAAGAGATGGAATGTCTTGTTTGCAGAATAGCAAAGAAGTTGATGCCAAATGGATCAAAGAATTCCATACTTGACAGGAGTAAGTAGTGAGAAGAGTGGAAGGAGGAGTGGAGGAGGCTAGCTATGAAGAGTTGTGAAAGAACTTAATGAAAGAAAATAGACACACAGAAGTCTTTCCCCTAATCCTTGATACAAATGCAAAGAAATACTGAAAAACTTGACAGGTATGCCAGTGACCTCTGCTGGAGAATGTGTGTAATTTTAAAAGGCTTTTATTTCTGCATTTTCTTTTTACATATCATTCACTAACATATTGAGAGGGTTTTAGATAGGCTGTGCATTAATTTTTTTTTGAGCTAAGTGAAAGACTGCTTTAAAAAAATCTGGAACTGCAATTCAACACAGAAAATGTATTAAGTGTTTTATTCAAGAGGATATTAAACTAATTTGAATGGGATATTTGGGGGTTTAAATATATAAGGAAAATCTGCAACAAAAGATTTGATCTCTAAGTTTTCCTCCAATTATAAAATACTAAGAAATCAAGTCTATTTCCATACCAAACAAAAAGTCTCAATTATACCAGAAACACCTATCAACAGAAATGTGTGGTCTGAGAGTTGAGTCAGTCACATATCAAGAGGAAGAGATAATTAATTGCTGCTCCAACTCATATCCATGTACAATTGCACAATATAAGCAGTGATGGATGAAAGTTAACTTGCATCTTTTATGAGAGAATTTGTATAAGTGGGAGATAGTCATTGAAAGCACAGGGAATAATCATAGAAAGGGAACCTGCTAACCATAAAAGGTATAGGCTATGCCATTGGAATGATAAAGATGATCCCTTTTTGAAGCATAAATTAGTCCTTTTTGTGATTTTTTAGAAAGGATACTATGAGAAAGGATGAAAATGCCTCAAGGTAACCTATAAAAGTCATTTCAGTGAGTCCAGTTGGCAAACTATAAATGGCTATTACCATTTATAAATAAGATCATCTTAATCATCACAGAATTAGACTTAAGAAACTCAATTCCTAATGAGACAAGTTGAAGATGAATGGATATCCTCAGAGATCTCATTTTCCATCCTGCTGCACTCATTTTAGACTTCTTTGAGTTTCCAATATGACCCATGTCCACCCACTTTTCAGAGGTGTGTGTGTGTGTGTGTGTGTGTGTGTGTGTGTGTGTGTGTGTTGTCTTCACTCATTAGATCATAAGTTCTTTGTGGGCAGGGTCTGTCTTTTTCTTATTAATTAATTATTTGCTTGGTTGGTTGGTTTTTACAAGGCAATGGGGCTAAGTGACTTGCCTAAGACCAAACAGCTAGCTAATTATAAAGTGTCTGAGGTTGGATTTGAATTGAGGTCCTCCTGACTCCAGGGCTGGTGCTATATCCACTGCACCACCTAGATGCCTCCTCTTTTTTATATTTTTTTATTTCTTCAGAGCTTAACTTGATAGGCATTTATAAATGTTTGTTGACAATTTACTATACATAAGGTAATATGGGAATAAATCTATATTCCAAAGAGATCAAACAAAGTGGAAAAGAATTCATATGTACCAAAATATTGATGGCATTCCTTTTTTGTGGTAGTAAAGAATTAGAAATAGTATGTAACCATTAACTGAGGAATGGCTAACCAGTATAGTTTATCAATGTGATACAACACTTTAACAAATGATGTTCTGTAAGAAGCATAAAGTGTTATAAGAAATGATGAAGGCAAGAGTTTCAAAAGAATGTGGGAAGATTTGTATGAACTGATACAAAGTGAAGTGAACAGAAGTAGGGAAACAATTTATACGATAACAACAATATTGATAAGATAATCAACTTTGAAAAATTTAAGTACTCTGATCAATACAATAAACAACTACAATTTCAAAGAATTCATTAAAAAAACAATGCTTCCCATGTTCAGAGAGAGAGAAAGGTAGACATTCAGACAAATACAGAGAGACTCAGATGGGCTCAGAGTGTAGATTGAAATACTTTCCCTTTCCTTTCCTTCTCTCCCCCACTTTTAGTTTTGTTTTGGGGGGGGGAAGAAAAGGAGAAAGGGAGAGAATTAAGAAAAAATAAAATTTATTTTTAAAAATAGGTACAAAGAGCAGGAGGAAGCTATCTGAAACCATGTGGAGCTGATAGAATGGAAACCTAGGCAGAGGCAATCATCACAAAGAAAGACAAGGATTCTGGGAGTGAAGATTCTGTAGAATGTCAGAATAGGGAAGCTAGGTGGCACATTGGATAGAGCTACTTCACAGGAGTTTGAAAGTACTTGAGCATGGGGAATTATATTTACTTTTCTTGAATTAAATATTTATTTTGTTTTTATAAGCAGTGTTAACTTGTGAATTTGCTGATTGAGATGTATATATTGAGGATGCAACTAAAAAGGGAACAAAGTGTGCTGGAGCCAGAAAGTCAATTGCTAAATTTTCAGTGTGAGCATATACACTTCAGAGGTTGGCAAATATACACTAGGGCTTGATTTATTGCTTTGTCGATTATCTAGACTTAAACAAGTGGTGGAGAAAATATTATCAATATCAACCATATTAGCAATGTATCAAGCATACATTTTCTCAGAAAGCAATTAAACATTTATCAGTATACATTTGGGGCAGATCCATGGAGAAGAGGGGGAAATAAATTGAACATTCAGATGTTTTGCCAAAAGTCACTGTCTTTGGCCGAGGTCTGAGTGCAAGGAAAAAGACAAAGAGAATTCACAAATTCTTCAATATAACATTACTACTCAGAACAGAGGAGGTTTATCCCTGGAAATGCCTCTTGAACATAAGTCAGTAGCAGCTTGAAGAACAAATAGAAGTGGTAGAACAACTCTGATCATCATATCCTACATACTCTTAACACCACTATACACATTCCTAGGTGAGAGCGCAGAGGCAATCAAATACTATAATATTATCTCCTTCTTAATAATCTAGATCAAAAATGCTGCTAACACAAAATTCCTTACTGATAGCACAAGAAAACCAGGATGCTATAGAAAAGAATTTAGAAAAAAAATGCCCTACACAAATATTGTGTCCCTATTAGGCTGCTATCAGTTATGGTTATCACTCTTAGTGCAGTTTTATGTTTTAATGGCTTAATAACTTAAAACTGCACTAAATATTTTGAGACATCTGGTATAGGAATAGAGTAATTTCTTTTGTCCAGGGTCGCATGATACATGAATGACAGAACTCAAACTGAAAAACAGATTGCTAGAGTTCTTGGTTCTAATCATACCTACTGTCAGTGACTTCATTTGGATCACATCTGGGGAAAAAAATTAAGAATAAAAGTAGAAAAATAATAAAATTGTATATTGATACTTACTGTATATATTGAGGATTACTGTAGTTAGTGATGCAAATAGGGCATATGGTTTTCAGTAAAGGAAAAGGTAACAAAATTTTCATTTGCTTTGGGTGTGAGTGTAGGTTAGCCCAGAACCATCTTTTCATTTCCTGAGAAATTAGTTGAGGAAGTAGTGATGCTGATGAAGACAGTAAAGACTCAGGTCAGAGTAGGGGCTGTTGAAAACCTAGAAAACTTTAGAGGAGCTTGAGAGAAGGAGATGGCAACAATAACTGTTAATCAATCAACCAAAGAACACATTAATTAATCATAGGCCTATGTTAGGCACTGAGGATACAAAGAGAAAGAAGATAAAATCTTCCCTGCTCTCAAAATTGATTACTGTGTGTGTGTGTGTGTGTGTGTGTGTGTGTGTGTGGGCACATTCCTGAGTTTAAATTTGGTATCAGATACTTACCACTTGTGTGACCCTAGGCAAATCATTTAATGCTGTTTGGTTCAGATTCTTTATCCGTAAAATAAACTTGAGAAGGAAATGATAAACTTCTCCAGTATCTTTGCCAAGAAAAACCCAAATGGGGTTGCAAAGAGTTGGACACAACTGAACAACAATACATATGTATGTGTATATGTGTTTAGAATAATTACAAAATAAGTGAAAAGTAGTTTTGGAGGGAGAATAGTGGTTTTGGGAAAGGTTTAAGTGGAAAGTAGTTTCAGTTGACTTTTAAAGGAAGTGAAGGATTCTATGATGATAATGATCATGTTTGTCCTTCATTTTCTTTTTTTAGAAAGATTTTGAGTTTTACAATTTTTCCTCCATTCTTGCTTCCCTACCCCTACCCTGCACAGAAGGCATTCTGTTAGTCTTTACATTGATTCCATTTTATACACTGATCTCAGTTGAATGTGATGACAGAGAAATCATATCCTTAAGGAAGAAAAATAAAGTATGTGATAGTAAAATTACATAATAAGACAACAGTTTTTTTTTTCTAATTTGAAAGTAATAGTCTTTGGTCTTGTTCAAAGTCCATAATTCTTTCTCTGGATACAGATGATATTTTCCATTGCAGACAGTCCAAAATTGTCCCTGGTTGTTGCACTGATGGAATGAGCAAGTCCATCAAGGTTGATCATCACCCCCATGTTGCTGTTAGGGTATACAATGTTTGTCTGGTTCTGCTCATCTCACTCATAATCAGTTCATGCCAATCCTTCCATGCCTACCTGAATTCCCATCCCTCCTGGTTTCTAACAGAATAGTATGTTCCATGACATATGTATATCACAGTTTGTTAAGCCATTCCCCAATTGAATGTTCTTCATTTTCAAAAAAGACCATGACATCACATGGAAGTGATGCCATGACAAGCTTGTGAATTGGATTTGAGTGAGGAGATGCTGTGCCAAATCACCAGCCTCACTATCTCTTCCAGAGTAATCTAGGTCCAGTGGCTACATATGAGTCAGAATGACTGGACACAGCCCTGAATGTAGAGCAATCAGGATAGAGTGATTGCCCAGGGTCACACAGTTAGTAGGTGGCAAGGGGTGGGGCAGTTAGGTTGCACAGTGAATAGAGCACCAGCCCTGGACTCAGGAGTAAGTGGAAAGTGTCTAAGGCTGAATTCAAGCTCCATCCTCCTAAATCCAAGGCCAGTGCTTTATCTACTAAGCCACCTAACTGTCCTTGGGATTCTGTGAAGTAACAATATGGATGGGGTAAAAGGAACATTTGAAATACTTTCCAAAAAAATGCATGGGAGAGAATAGAAGGGAGTACAGAAGGAAGAACAAATTAGATAGTTTTGAAAGTAATATGTGAAATTTACTGTATACTTTTTAAAAAAGTTAATAGTATGAAATGGAGATACATGATTCCATGCACAATTCTCTTTTTTTGGGGGGGGGTCTCAGTTTATAGAAATGTTCTTTTGTTTTGGTTTTAAAATTCAGAATAAAAAAAATTAAATAAACTTTCAAAAAAATCAGACTAAAAGAGTTCCCAAATTGTATTATGAAAGTAAGCAACATGGTACATTAAAAAAAATAACAATTATGAATTAGTCATTTAATGACTCTGGGCCTACAAACAACAATGATTGAAAATATTTTACTTTTGGAAGAACCAGTTCTAGATTGTAATTAAATAAAGAAATTTAAACTGTCTTTGAGACAAGAATAATTTCAAGTCTTCCTTGTAACACTAAAGGGCTTTTTAATCAAGTTACCCTGTATGATTTATACAGTAGTCTGTTCTCAAGTTGTAATTTGAACAGGCTATCAAGAATGCCTATGTAACCAGTATAGGGAAATTCTATCTGTTAATGATCTAATGCCAGAGATAAGTTGATGCCAATCTCTGATTAAATTTTTTTCCTAATTTCCTAAGTTTTCTTTGAAACTCAGTTTTCAAGATCTTGATTTCCAAGGGAGAAAAAATTCATGAAAGTGAAAAATTTTAAAGTGACAGGAAAAAAATTGTAGATTTCAGTTTTTGTTTTTACAAATATCTCAAACAGGAAAGTAAAGATAAAACTCAGATTTTTTTTTTATTAAGTTGTGTTGCAAGATCATTTTGTTTCTTTTATATAGAGGAGAGCTTATCTTATTTTTAACTTGGTTATTGTTTTTAAACTATCAGTATTTGCTGTTCTCAGAACAATATGTGCCTTTTTATAATGCTGCTCAGGATGCTTTGGTTCAATCTGAGGTTACATGCTGCTTTTGGAGATTGTCTGTTCCTTTGAATCAATTCCAGGATGAATTCTACTTTAATGTTCTTAGTAGATTTAATTCCAAAGGTCTTTTTGCCTTCCTTTGATTTAGCTTGGGTCTCTTTTTTTTTTGTTTTTTTGTTTTGCAAGGCAATGGGGTTGTGACTTACCCAAGGTCACACAGCTAGATAATTTTTAAGTGTTTGAAGTCAAATTTGAACTCAGTTCCTCCTGACTCCAGGGTCAGTGCTCTATCCACTGTGCCACCTAGCTGCCCCTATATATGTCTTCTTAACTAAGATAAAATGTTTAGGATTGAGCACTCTGGCATATATTGTAGTATCATGGATTCATGCAAATTTTTAATAACTAATGTCTATGTTAATATTAATTGATTGGTTTTTTGAAGTATCTTTTTGAGGGAGTCTTCTATTGTCATTGTTCAAGTTTTTTACATTTGTAACTGCAACTACTCAATCAGTTGATAAATCTCATATTTTTGGAAGATATTCCCTTGTCTCTAACTCACTGCCTCAGTTTAGACTCTCAATACTTTTGCATTAACCTCCTAATTAGTTCCCTGCCTCAAGTTTCTCCCTATTCCAATAGTACTACACAAAACTGCTAAAGCAATTTTCTTTAGAGCAGGCCATTCTATCACTCAATAAACCCCAGTGGTTTCATTGTTCTTCTAACATAGCATACAAATTATCTTGAAAACCTTTCCCTCCTTTCCTCTACCTCTTGATATATTTGGCGTCTTTTAAAAGTTAGTTCAAAATGTAACTTTTCCAGGAAGCCTTTTTGTTTCCTCTAGTCACTTGAGAAATAGTTACCTTTCTTTTACTTTGTGACATTCATATATATGTGTATATAATTATGTATACACACTTAGCTATTGAGTTGCAAATACTCTGCCCCAGAAAAATGTAAGCTCTTTAATTATTTAATTATTTTTTGCTTCTTTGTATCATCAGTATTTGGCACAATATCTGGCACGTAATTAAGTGCTTAATGAATTGTTTTTAATTGATTCCATAAGCTTCATAACTTGTCTCCAATTTCTTCGGATTTTGCATAGGATATTTTTTATGACATTGGCAAGTACCTTAGATAAGCATATGTCTTTTGTACATTTCATTAAATGTCAATACTCAGTGGATCATGGATCACTAAAATAATTATGTCTGTATTTACAGTTTTCATAGAGTTCCTTGTATTTTTAACTTATTATTTTTAATTTAACACTTTCAAGGAGTCTACAATATTGAATTTTGTTATAGATCAAAATTCTGTAAAAATTCAACACATTTGTAGATGATATTTACCAGTTTCTTTGAGCCCCAAAATGCTTCAAAACTTCAGAACAATCCGTGGTATTGTGGGAGATATCTTTCTAAACATCCACAATGGAAAAATAAAGCTGAAGGAAAGTTCCCATTGCTCAGACAATTACACACTAGTAGATGAGAAACTCATTGAGCTAGGTATTGAAATTATAGCCAGAGAGCCTGGGTCATATTCTATCCAATACCACTTACTTGTGTGACCTTTTCTGGACTTCATTTTCCTCATTTGTAAAAAGACAGGTTAGGAGATGGTTTTCAAATTCCCTTCAGACTTTAAATCATTGACTATCTATCTATCTATCTATCTATCTATCTATCTATCTATCTGTCTGTCTGTCTGTCTGTCTGTCTGTCTATCTGTCTGTCTGTCTATCTATAATCTGTCTGTCTCTTGAACAATTATTTCAGATACTCAATAAGCTGTGTACAGAATTGAGGAAGAGAAGTTTGGACTGGACTGTATCTGGAAAAACTGGTTCTTTCACTGATCCCAAACTTTTGTTAAATCTCATTGCCTTAATAGTATTGATAAAAGACTTCACATCTTGTAACACCATGAGTTTGGAAACATTAAAAATCCAAACAGGATAAAGAGTAATGAAAAGACACATGAAATACATGAATATTCTTCATTACATTAACAAGATGAGATGATGAGAACAAGAGAAATGGTATAAAAGACATCACCAAGGACATGCATGATTGGAAAAGAAGGTATGTGTGTGTGTGTGTGTGTGTGTGTGTGTGTGTGTGTGTGTGTGTGGTGTATGTTGTGGCAGGGGTAGTCATTTTGTGACAATGAGAAACAAAACACAATTGACCTGAGAACAGTAAACTAGTACTAGATGATATTAAAAGAACTTTATGGGGCAGCTAGGTGGCCCAGCAAATAGAGCACCGGCCTGCAGTCAGGAGCACTTGAGTTCAAATCTGGCTTCAGACACTTAATAATTACCTGGCTGTGTGGTCTTGGGCAAGCCACTTAACCCCATTGCCTTGCAAAAAAAACTAAAAAAAAAAGAACTTTAAGATGACTTGCAGTATGCTAGGAGGCAACTAGATTGTGCAATGGAGAGATAGTCTAGGACTTGGAGTGAGGAAGATCTGAGTTCAAATCCATCAGATACTTGTTAGCGATATGATCTGGGCAGATCATTTAATCTTTCAGTGCCTTAATTTTTTTCTTCTGTAAAATGTGCATGATAGCATCTAATTCATGGAGTTTTGAGAATCTAATGTGTTAAGATAAGGAAGGAACTTTGCAAACCTCAAAATACTATATAAATGCTAGCTAGATTAACTAATATTATTTTGGGGGCAGATTTACAGGGGAAAAAGCATTATCAAATATATTCCAGGATCAAAAGAGTTAGAAGTTTTGAAATCTACTTTGGTGCAATTATATATTTGATCCTTCAAAATATGTACTCTTTTTGAAATCAAGAACACTAATCCCAATCCAAAATTTTTGCTGCTTCATTCTATGAGTATCCTGTACAGAACAGAAGTTAGCAAAACATTCATTCAAAGATATGGATTTTACAAAAGTGTTTTCTTCAAAAAACCCTTTCCTTGCTAGTTATCTGTTTTGAGTATAACTTTTTTCTTTCAAATTTTGATTAACTGCCACTCTTTTACATAAACCTTTCTACTCAGCATCTACCAAACTTAAATTTTATTTTCCTTTCTATCTGATTTTCCTAAAACTTCCACTTTTTCCTCCTAGGCAATGGTTCAAAATTTATAATTAAATACTCTTTCCTCATCTCTATGAAACTCTTTTATCAATACTATTAAGGCAATGAGATTTAACAAAAGTTTGGGATCAGTTGTTCATTCAGTAGAGGTTGTTTCCCTCTGAACTCATATTATTCCTTGTCTACTACTATGTTGTATTATCTCTTATAGTGTTGCTTTTATTTTTAATTAAATTCTTCATGTTTCTATACTCTTTGTCTCTTTAACTTTCACTTCTTTGAGAGTAGTCC
Source organism: Macrotis lagotis (assembly GCF_037893015.1). Lineage (NCBI taxonomy): Eukaryota > Metazoa > Chordata > Mammalia > Peramelemorphia > Peramelidae > Macrotis > Macrotis lagotis. The sequence continues at coordinate 683,573,219 of NC_133658.1, forward strand.
TTGTGTATTGTGCATATTTGAATGCTCTGAATGTTAGCTTCAGTGACAAAGTCACTACATAAATGTGTGTGTGTGTGTGTGTGTGTGTGTGTGTGTGTGTGTGTGTGTGAGAGAGAGAGAGAGAGAGAGAGAGAGAGAGAGAGAGAGAGAACATTCTAGTTGTAAGGGACATTCAATGAAAATGGGAAATAGAGTATCTTTTTTCTGAAAATAGCAAAGAAGTCATGGGTCACTACTTCACAGAGTATGTAGAGGAGACTAAGGTATAAGAAGAATGAAAATATAGAAAGAGTCCAAAGTTATGAGAACTTAAAAAGTCAAACAGAGGATTTTTATATTTGATCCTGAATGTAATTGGAAGACAATGGAATTTATTGAATGGGGGACAACACAGTCAGACCATACTGTAGAACTTTGGGAACATTACTTCCATAATTGAGTGGAAAATAGATTAGAGTGAGAATAGTCAGGGAATCCAATAAGCAAGCGATTGCAATAGTTCAGGTAAGAGGTAGTGAGGATGCTGCAAAGTGTTGGGGAAAAAGGAAATATATTCAAGAGATCATACAAAGCTAGAATATGAAGGTAGAATTCCTAACTCAGGATTTGAAGATGATTTGAAATTTAGCATTTCCTTCAATTATTTAAAAACATCATTCTGAGAAGGGGTCCATAAGCTTCACCATTCTGTCAAAGGGATCTATGACACAAAAATGGTTAAGAACTTCTGTTCTAAAGGGCCACTAAATTTCCTTCCAGCTTTAATTCAATTATTTTAAGATTCATTAGATTATTTAGTTTCTCTACACCTTATCTGTAAAACGAAGAAACTGTACTAAATAACATTTAAGATCTCTTCCACTTCCAAGTTGAAAATACTAATTTGATTTACAAGAGCCATTGATGCTGCTAACTTAATTGAATTGAATATATTTCCTTTTTTCCAAAATGCAACTATTCAGAATAAGTGAAATGAGTTCATTTCTGGTACACCATATTTGGATCTATGCTCAGCTAAAGTTGTACCTAATACATTTCACAGAAACAGAGTTAGAAAAGGACATCCAAGGGGCGGTTAGGTGGCGCAGTGGATAGAGTACCGGCCCTGGAGTCAGGAGTACCTGAGTTCAAATCCGACCTCAGACACTTAATAATTACCTAGCTGTGTGACCTTGGGCAAGCCACTTAACCCCATTTGCCTTGCAAAAAAAAAATCTAAAAAAAGAAAAGGACATCAAAAGGTCTAACCTTTCATTTGGAAACCAAAGCCTTAGTTTCCTCATCCATCTGTAAAATAAGAGATTGGATCAAGTAGTCTTTAAATGGCTCTTCTAGCCTCAAATTGGCATCCCCTGAAATTCACCCATTCAAATTTAGGGAACAGCTAGGAGAGCGGAAGGTTAGTGCTGGCATTGGTGTCAGAGGTACCTTGGACAGATCCCTTCACGTCTCTGCAGAAGTGAAGGGACCTGTAAGGTTTTTATAGTTCTAGGTCTAGGGTCCTATGACTCAGTGATCATCTATGACCCCCATCCCTGATCCGGTGGGAAGGTCACAGGAACCAGTGGCCTCGCGGTGCGGTGAAGCTTCCATTCCGTTCACGTGAACGCCGCGGTACTGTGGCCGCTCGGAATGTCTGGGCTGACCAGGCGGGTCATTCCCGGAGGCAAGACAACTGGCAACGCTGGCTCAGGCCTCTCTCAAACCCTGAGTGGCTGCGGAGTCACGTCCTCCTCTAAACTAGGGTAGAAGTCAAGGTAGAGGCGGTAAAAGGGGACCTAGAATTTCCTCTGAAAAAATAGGTGAGGGGCACGGTGAAGCGTCTGACCAAGTTGGGAAGGTCCGAGCAGGTTGGGCTGATGGCCAACCCTTCGTGGGCCCGGAATGTAGAAGGTGGCTTAGGATCCTCTATCTAGGGCTGGAAGGTATCTCAGAGAGTATTTAGTTCAATTCCAGAAAACTGAAATTCAAAGAGAAAAAGTAATTGGCCCGAGTTCATACATGCATGAATGTTTGCAGAGGCAATATTTGAACTTAGGTCACCTGCTCCACTTCAACAGTCTTTCCACTGCATTGCTTTCCACTTGCTCTCATGACAGTTGTGAAGTTTCAAAGTCAACTTTCATTTCCTTAGTCTTTGTTTCTCTCTTTGACAGTACCATTCATTACCCCTCTTTTTTTCCTTAAAAAAATTAAAGACAGTCTGCTGTAGTGGATCATAAGTTGGCTTTGGCGTCTGTAAGACCTGGATTCAAGACTTTCTTCTAGGACCCCATTGCTCTAGCCAAAGCACCATTTAAGGTGCATAGAAAGTGTCCTTGCATTGGTAGAGGCAATTTCTCTATTCTCACCCTTTTTGTTTGTTGCTTGTTTGTCGTTTTGTTTGCATTTTAAAAGACAAAATCAACCAACACATTAAACAGTTCGACAGTATTACTCTTTGTCTTCTGGCAAAGTAAACTTTTGTCCACCACCAGGGCAGCATGGTTCCTAAGTTATTTCCAAATCATAAATCTAATATTACAGGCTTCATACCATAAAGTACATTGAACTGATGTTGAGATTATGCTGCCCTGGAAAACTGGAAGAAACAGATTCTTTGGCCATTTGGTATTTTAAATTAAATTAGAAAATTAACATTTTTTGTTAGATTTAAATAACTATAAGAACAAATATTAAATAAATGTTAAATATAACAAAGTAGCAATAAAGCTGCCTTTTTGTTTGCAATGTTCTTTTGACTTTTTTTGTTTTCTTGTATATATGAATACACATTCTCTTGATAGTTGATCCTCTCATATTGAGAGAATTTTGTGAGCTTTAGTGTCCTGTTGTTTGAGAAGTACTTAAGAGAAGCCCTGCTGGGTTCTGTAGCAAAAATGGCAACAGTAGAGTTTAAATGTAGTTTGTAAAGTAATTTAAAGAATTGCGAGTTGAGTCAGTGGAAATTGTGTATATTCTTGGGGATTTACAAGTGTAATTATCAGTGTATGAGCGAACTCCCCTCATCTTCACCTTCCTTTTTAAATCATCTGTAAGCATTATAAATGCCATCAAGAATCTAAAAATTTCAGCATGTCTAATTCTACCTTTTACATTGTCACTGGAAGTAGGGATTGTGCAATTTTTACTTAAATTGTTAGCTTAATTGTTTTATTAGGATAATGGTTGTAGTGCTGGATTAATTTTGCTAATAATAATAATAATAATAACTTGTTTATTATTGAAATCATCTAAAAATCAAAAGAACTCAAATCAAAAAGAAAAAGTACAAATGTTAATTTTTTCAAGAAAAAACTTTTTTTCCTTTTAGCAAATTGGACTCAGCTCTTTGGTTTGTAAGAACTTCTCAACATAAAAATTGTTGGGTTAAATGCTACACAGAGGCCTATGAGCACATAGATCTGGTTTATGTCTTTTAGAAAACAGCAGTGGCTTAAAGAAAGAAGTCCTGGATCTGAGTAGGGTCAGAGTATTATGGGTGTAAATGCTAGTTCTGCCTTTTATTTATGTGACTTTTCTTTACAATGTTAAGTGGGAGGGAGAAGCAGGCTTGCCCTACTTTCTTTAACTCTAAAACAAAAGAGTTGGACTAGATAATTTCCAAAGTCCCTTTAAACTTTTTAAAGTTCTATAAACTTAGAAGTCTAATTAAAATTATTGAAATTGTTAAGAGTAGGGGGTGGCTAGGTGGCACAGTGGACAAAGCACCGGTCCCGGAGTCAGGGGTACCTGGGTTCAAATCCGATCTCAGACACTTAATAATTACCTAGCTGTGTGGCCTTGGGCAAACCACTTAACCCCATTTGCCTTGCAAAAAAAAAAATTAAAAAAAAAGAAATTGTTAAGAGTTGGTACAAAACTGAAAGGAATTTGGAAAAATTAATAAATTTTAGATAACTGTGTAGTAAAGTGTAAAACTTTATCTTAATATTAAATTGAGTTAAAACTATACTATATTTTTTACTAGAATATACTTTTCTATGTAACATATGGTTAAATATGGTTTTTCGTTAGAATGGAATAACTTAGATTTTTTCCCTTTTTTTTAGAAATGTAAATAGTATTTAATTTTTCCAGTTATGTGTAAAGACAATTTTCAACATTCATTTTTTTTAGGTTTTTAGGTTTTTTAGGCCACACAGCTAGGCAATTATTAAGTGTCTGAGAATGGATTTGAACCCAGGTACTCCTGACTCCAAGGCCGGTGCTCTATCCACTATGCCACCTAGCCACCCCAACATTCATTTTTTTAATAAAATTTTGAGTTTCAAATTTTTCTCCCTTCTCTCCCCTCCTCCCCTTTCCAAGACAGCAAGCAATTTGATAAAGGTCATGTATGTATAAACATGTAAAACATATTTCCATATTAGTCATATTGTGAAAGAAGAAATAGAACAAAAGGGGAAAACCATACAAAATTAAAGAAAGTGGAAAACAGTATACTTCTGTTTGCATCCAATCTCCATGACTTCTTTCTCTGGAAGTATATAGCATTTTCCATTATGAGTCTTTTGGAATTATCTTGGATCATTTACTTACTGAGAAGATTTAAGTCACTCATAATTGATCATCACATAATATTGCTGCTGCTGTCTTACATTTATTTCTATAGAACTTGGAAATTTAAATTTTACTCTTGCAATGTAGCCACATGAAAAGTTTTCTTCTAATTATTTCTTAAATATTTTTACATTTCAGTAGTATAAAAATTACATATTGAGTTTATTACTTTCCAGGTACTCAAAAGGCTCTTTAGTAAGAAATAAGTAGCAACATTATTGCCATCAGCAGATAACATTATCTTTGCATTGTTAAAATCACTATAATTTTCATATAATTTGAATATAGGAGAGAATCAATTTTTGTGATATAATAGAATTTATGGAAAGTTTGACCAAAATAAATCTCTTAGGCAAATTTTATTTGATATCCGTATCTCTACATAAATATGGTCACAGAAGCAAGCAAGGTTTTAATTTGTAAAATCATATGTTAGGGCTTTATACCATTTTATCGGATTCTGATAGCACTATCTGACTTTAAATCATTCCTTTATATTTTATTTTTATTTTTATGTTAAAGTAATACTCATTTTTGTTAATGATTTCATATCTAATTTAGTGAAGTGTTATTGACATCTATTGTAGCTTTCTTCAGAGACAAAATTGCAAAGGAAAAGTGAAATAATGTGTACAATCTGCTTTAGATCTTCTTTATATTTTGTAAAATTTAAAATTGTCCCAGATATTCAAATTATCAGTATTGTAGACATTATACTAAATAATGTATAATGCATAATGTCTTCAATGAATAGGTATTTAATCACTTCCAAAATTATTTTAGCTTCTTGGTTTTAAATAATTTAATAAAAATAGAAAATTTTGAATTTGGAAAATTTATATTCTATTAAATAGACTACTTGTTAGTTTATTTTATTTTTTCTATATGCAATTTTGGAAGTATAGAAATTGTAGAATGTTGCTGCTATTCATAGTTGAAACGACATTTAGTTTACTTCTAGGGCATTTACTGCAATAGTTTTAAGATCACAAGGCCTTGAAAGTACTTCCGTAGAAATAAACCTGATAACTGACATTTGATTATTTTTCTAACATGGAACTTTAAAAAAATGTTTGTATGCTTTATGAGCAGATTTTTTTTTTGTGAGGACTTGTGATTTCATCTCAGAGGAAACTCCTGGTGAAGAACTTCCTCTAATAATGTAGATGGCCATCTTTATTGCAACTCTCATTGCCTGGGACATGGATAACTTGTTATTTTTTCAGGTTCCCACAATTTTCCTATTTGTCAGAAGCAAGACATAAAGTATGAAAACTCATACCCTTTAAATGAAAAGTTTTGTTGGGAAATGAAGAAGGTAGCATATTAATTTAGTGGTAATAGAAATTAAAATTGTGCTTAGAAATGGAAAAAAACAATTCATATTAGTGAGAAAAAGATATTCTTTCCTTCTTTTCCTAATTTTCTACTTTCTCTTTGGCCTTGTTTGACTTTTCTTTCCTTTCTTCCTCATTAGTCATGACTAGATTTGCATATTTTCCCAGATCTGTAAATGAGTTTTCTAGTCTCTTCTAAAATGTGCTTTTCTTTTTAGTCTATGTTTCAATCTTTTTCATTTCAGAACAAAATGGCGGATTTTGAAGCAGGCAGGAAAATTTTTGTTCAGAAATGTTCTCAGTGTCACACAGTGGAAAAAGATGGAAAGCATAAGACTGGCCCAAATCTCTGGGGTCTGATTGGTCGAAAAACAGGGCAAGCACCTGGATATTCTTATTCTGAAGCAAACCAAACAAAAGGTAAAAATTAAGAAGTGGCAAGGAATCCAAATATTTTGAAGTACTAAGAACATGTTTTGATTTATTTCTGTTCTTTCAATTGGGTTACACATAGCATGTACTCAGTAAATATTTGTTAAATTAATTTAAAATTTATTCTAAAACAAGAGTCATTCAAATATTGACTTAATGTTTAGAATAAACTTACATCAGGACAACAATTCATTGTTTGGATAAAAGGAATTAGTGAGGCCAAGCAAAAAGTGATGTTTTTCTAGATGTATCATTGATATCTTATTTAATGCACACTATTCCTAGAAAAAGCATGTAAATTAATTTTTTTATAAGTCACAATTAATTTCAAGTGCACTGAGGAAACTATTTAAAAATTTAGAAATTCCTAACATGGTGTCTGTGAGGCTTTTTTTTAAAGTTATTTTTTTATACCTGTAATTCAATATATTTGTTTTCCTTTGTGTCTCATGTGTTTTATGCACTCATGATGTTATTCTGAGAAGGGGGCCCTAAGCAATACCAAGCTCCCAGAGGGGTCTTTGTTCCAAAAGGTTAAGAATCTTAAATTAAAAGGAATGCTATGGTAAATATTTGTAAATCAAATGTTGTTGTTTAGTTGTTTTCAGTTGTGTCCAACTTTATGACCTCTTTGGGATTTTCTTGATGAAGATACTAGTGTGATTTGCCATTTCTTTGTCTAGCTCATCATACAGATAGAGAAGCTAAGGAAAACAGGACTAAGTGAATTGCCCAAATCCACACAACTATTAAGTGTCTGATACTGAATTTTAACTCAGGTCATCCTGACTCCAGGATTGGTGATTTACTCTCTACGTCACCTTGCTACACATAAAAATCAAATAATAATTTTATAATTCGTCTTTTTTATAGAAAACTGGATTTTTATACATGAGATTTGCTTAAAGCAGGATGCATCAGTATTTTGAAGCTATGGCATGAACTAGTTCTAAGGTTTCCTTGTTTTTGGAGACCTGAATGTCTTACTAATGATATGGAATTTGCTTTAGTTCTGAATATAGAATGCTATTGTATGTGGCTGCTTTGGGTCAACTGGACAGGAACCTGTGAATATCTGGAACTGAACAAACCAGACAGGTGTGTCAGGAATCAAGAAGTGGTTTAATTAATTTCAAAGTGAAGAAAATGTTTGCAAACAGAACCTCTACTTCCCACCCCAAGAAAAAAAGGCTTAACATGCTGAGGTAAAGGCAGGGCTAATATATACATAAAAAAATCAAACCAAACTTAACCAAAATAAAACAAACAAACAAAAAACCTACAAAGGGGCTGAACTACAATGCAATCATTCTTAGGTTTTGAGTAGCAGTTCCCATGGTTAATATTTCTTGGGACAATTCAGGTATTCTTGGGTCTTGTGAGAACAATCTTTAAGTTGCATAAGTTGCATTGTGATCATTCAGTGGGTATAGAAGGAGAGTGAGTATGGTAGGATCAGGAGTACAGTACCAGGTTTGGTTCATTTGGCAGTTACATAAGCATAGGGATTGTGAGCATGTCCAGAGATATGATGGACGGCTTTAAGCTGCAGCATGTTGGTTCTCAGGTCCCTGGAAAATGGGAGGTGGGGAACACTAACAAATCTTCACAGATAGTGATTAAAATGAAAATTATAAATCCCTCATTGAACATTTGGTCCTTGTCAAAGCAATACTTTGCCAGAGGATGAGATCATTCAGTGTACAAAGGGTTGTTATGCCAAGCTCAAGACACAGCCTGCTTGTTGGGTCTTAGCTCTGGGGTCTCCAAATATCTTTACATTTTTGTTCCTTTCAAATGACTCAATTATCTCAAGATGTTTATACTATATAGAACATAGTATGTTTTATTTTGGAGGTCATTAGGAACTCTTCAGTCCATGTTATGGTAAAAGGAGCTTAAAAGTTACATTGTCTCTTCTATGCATTTCTTTTTGTCACTCAAATTTTCTTTGCCTACTCGCTCAGCAAGGAATAAATATAGATATTTATAATTTCTTTTGAAAAACAATGGGGGTTACATTAGCTAGGTAATTATTAAGTATCTAATGTTGAATTTGAACACAGGCCCTCCTGTCTCCAGGGTGCTCTATTCACAGGCCACTAGCTGCCACAATATTTATAAATTTTAATTATGAATATTGCAACATCAACTCTAATATCTAATAGATAACTAATAATATTTCAAATTCTCCATTATCTGCCATGGTTGGGGAAAGGGGGGGGGTTAGGTTAAACATTCTATATATTTGCCAGATTTTCTGCAAATTCTTGATATCACTGAGTGGGGTGCAGTTAGTTCCTGAACACTGTAGGTAGATAGGGTGAATGGAATAGCATCATTGCTAACTATACTCCTATCTCATTGGAAATTTCAGAAAAACTGGAGACAGTGGCATAACAGTTGCACAAAAGTAGCAGATTTAGAAGACAATAGGATCTATATATGGATAGATGATATTGGAAGAGAAAGATCACCAGACTACATGGATTAGCAGTTTTAAAATATTAGGATATCATAAACTATATAATTCTAATGCTATAGGAACATACTTTATCTTATTTGTAATTCAGAAGGCATGCAAGCATGAGTGAATTTTGAAGTCTTAACTCTGGACCAGTATTAATGAAAGGTTGATGTTCAAGTTAATAAAAATTACTAGTTGCTAAAATCAATCACTCTACATCACATATTAAGTGTATATTTTGTGAAAAAGCATGAAGACAAAGAAAAAACAGTTCCTTTTCTCAAGAAGTTGGCATTCTATAGAGGGAGACAACATAAAACATACAACTATATATCAAAACATATAAGATAAATATAGAGTAGAAGAAAGTAATCTTAGAGGAGATGGCATTAAATTTTCCAAAACCACTTTTCATTTTTAACTTCATAAAACTGTAGTGAGTTCAATTTTTTGATTGCCCAGCTTGTGAATATTCATAATTTAGTTCATTTTTTATCTTATTGCCAACATTTTGAGCATTCCTCAGAAGGGTGAATTAAAAGGGAGAGAGAAATAGTAATAAATTTCAAATCAGCTCAATTTGATGTTATTAAAAGTACCACAAAAGTTTGGAGGAAGAAAATGAAATTAGAGATCAACATTTGTTGTTAATGTTGTTAATCTATAATATAGATCACCATAAATAAAGTATAGTTTAAATATTGAGTCAAATATTTACAATATCAAAACATTTTCTGATGCTGGAGGGTTTATAGATAGGCCCAGGCTTTTGTATCTATCTATTAGTCAGTTGTCTCTGTGACTTCTTTTAAGAAATGCTATTGTCTCTTGATCAAAAACATTTTCTACAGTTCTGCCATATTATCTAAAATTTCTAGCCTTCATGTCATTCCTTAAAAAATCTTAACAATATTTTTAAAAATGTATCAAGGACTTTATATTATTTGAGGAAGTAAGACATTCTTGGCACCATTTTAGCTAGAAATTGCCTTTCTGTTTTCTGTCTACTGTTATGTCTATCATTTCATGCCTTATGTCCTTAAGTGACAAGAGCACCAAATGCTATAAATTTCAGTGAAGGGAATGCTACTTAAGACCAATTGGTCCAGGCACATTACTTAGTAGTCAGAACTCAATGGACAATCAGGGTAATCAGAGTATTGAGTGACCTTTAGAGGGAGCCCATAATGGCATAACCAAAGATAAATTTCTCCTACATTTCTTTTAGCTTTTGACTGATGTTGTTTATAAATATTCTCAATGTCTGTTTCAATTTTGAATTCATGATTAAGTCTTGTATTTGTAATGTGTAAGTGGAATACAACATGTAAAATTTATTTTCAACTTCCTAGGTATTATCTGGAATGAAACTAATCTAATGGAATATTTGGAGAACCCTAAAAAATTTATCCCTGGGACAAAAATGATTTTTCCTGGCATCCGAAAGAAGAGTGAGAGAAAAGTTCTTATTGAATATTTGAAAAAAGCAACTAAATGACATATTATTTTAGGTATCTAAATACCAATTATAAACTAATTTTTCAATTTTTCAATTTTTTGTTTTGAAAAGTCACATTTTTTCAGCAGTCTATTTAACAATTTCAAATAAAGGTTGACCTTTGTCAGTATTTATAATCTATTGAAAAAACTATCCCTCAGGGTCTGATTTTATCCTTTTTTTTCTCCAGCCCTTTAGGATGATAAGAGAAAACCAAAAATTTACCTATTGAGCTAATTAACATGCACAAAATATCATATGACCTCAGCAGTAGTGCTATGATGGATGCAACTTTAATACATGTACTTTTTCTAAAATTTAAATAGGAACAATATTGATCTTCAAAAAAATTTATTTGCTATGCAGAATTTTTATTTGCCTTGTAACATAATACAGCAACCATATTAAATAGAAAATGAAGGGCAAACATTTGCTCTAAACTTTTGAATCTGTGAGAAGGTACAGAAATTATTGTTCTTTTCTAATAAAAACCTAGGAATAGAGAAAGCATGCCTCTAATGCTTTTATTTTATTTTTAATTTTTTTTACTCCAGCTACATGCAAAACAAAATTTCAACATTTATTTCCAAGACTTTGGATTTCAAATTCTCTCTCTTCTTCCCATTCCACTCCACTCCCCTCATTGGGAAAGTAAATTACTTAGTGTAGGTTAGAAATGTGTCATCATGAAACACATTTCTATAATAGTCATGTTGTAAAAGTAAATATAATCCATTCCACTAAGAAAGAGAAACCTCAAGAAAAATAAAATGAGAAAAAAAGTGTGCTTCAGTCTGTATTCAGATACCATTCTCCTTCTTTGAGATGTATACCATTCTTTCCCCACAGCTAGCTGAATTTCCTTTCATCCTATTTCCTCTCCACTCCTATTTACTCTATTCTCTCTCTCTCCTTTCATCCTGTCCCTCCTCAAAAATGTGTTGTATCTGATTACCCTCTCCCATAATCTTCCATCTCTTCTATCATCTACACCTCACACCTATCCCCCTGCTCCCTTTCTGCTATCCCTTTCCTATCCTGTTTCCTCTAGGGTAAGATAGATTTCTATTCTCAATTTAATGTATATGTTATTTCCTCCCTGAGCCACTTCCAATGAAAATGAAGGCTCATTTGCTTCTTCTCAACTTTCCCCTCTTCCACACCATTACAAAAAATGGGGTAAGTTATTTCATGTAGAAGAGACATTGTAAAAGCTTTTCCTTGTCTCTTCTATGTGAAATAACTTACCCCATTCTACAGCACCCTTCCCTACCTCCCAGTACATTCCTTTTTCACCCATTAATTCCACCTTTTTGTTATATCAATTCAAATTCAACTCCCTCCTATGCCTTATCTATATTTGCTCCTTCTAACTGCCCTAATAAATGAAAATTTTCATGAGGTATCAGTATTATTTTTCCCCATGCAGGAATACATACAGTTCAACATCATTAAATCCCTCATAATTTGCTCTTCCTTTCTATCCTCTCTATGCTTTGGCAGAGTCCTGTACTTGAAGATATGATTTTCTGTTTAGTTTTGGTTGTTTCATTAGGAAAGTTTGAAAGTTCCCTATTTCACTGAAAAGTCATCTTTTCCCCTGAAAGAGTTTGCTTAGTTTTGCTGGGTAGCTTTTGCCTTCCAGAATATCATATTCCAAACCCTATGAGCCCTTAATGTAGAAGTTACTAAATATTGTGTTAACTTGACTGTAGCTCCATATTTGAATTGTTTCTTTCTGGCTGCTTATAATATTTTCTCCTTGATTTGGGAGCTCTGAAATTTGGCTCTAATATTCTTGGCAGTTTTCTCTTTCAGGAGGTGATTGGTGGATTCTTTCAATTCCTATTTTATCCTCTACATCTAGGATATCAGGGTAAAAGTTCTTGGAGAATTTTTTTTCAATTGATATTTATTTTATTTTTTTTAATTAGATGTTATGAAAGTGTCTTAACATTCATCTACATGCATATGTATATGTTAAAGTTACATAGTTTCCTTTCACCCTCTCTTTCCACTCCCCTCCACTCAACAATAAACAGTCAGGTGATACTGTACATACACATTTGTGTTTAACATGCTTACAGATTAGTCATTTTTGGTATTAGGAATTAGGATTAAGCAAAAAAGAAAGAAAACCATTAGATAGGAAAGAAATACATAAAAGAAAATTTTGAAAAGTGAATTGTTCTTTCAGATTATGTAGAATTCTTTTTTGGTTTTGTTTTGTTTTTCTTCCTCTATCTGGAGAATTTCTTGAAAAATGAAGTCTAGGATTTTTTGGGTCATGACTTTTAGGTAGTTTAATAATTTTTAAATTATCTCTCCTGAATCTGTTTTCCAGGTTAGTTGTTTTTCCAGTGAGTTATTTCACATTTTCTTTTAGTTTTTCACTCTTTTGATTGTGTTTTGATTTCTTACAAAGTCATCAGCTTCCCTTAGCCTCATTCTACATTTGAAGGAATTATTTTCTTCAGAGGAAGCTTTTGTGTCTCCTTTTCTATCTGGTCAATTCTGGTTTTTTAAGGCATTCTTCTCCTCATTGACCTTGTGGATTGCTTTTTCCATTTGACCCAAACTAATTTTTAAGATGTTATTTTCTTTAGTATTTTTTGGTAATTCCTTCACCAAACTTCTGACTTGGTTTTCATGATTTTCCTTCATTGCCCTCATTTCTTTTAATCAACTTTTCCTCTACCTCTCTTACTTGATTTTCAAAATCTTTTTTTGAGCTCTTTCATAGCCTGAGACCAATTCTTAGTTTTCTTGGAGGCTTTGGATATATAAATTTTGACCTTATTCTCTTTGAGTGTGTAATCTGATCCTCCATAGGAACAAAGTAATTGTCTATGGTTGGATTTTTTTCTTCTGTTGTTTGTGCATTTCCCCAGCTACCCTGTAGCTATGAGGAGATTCCCTGTGCCACTATGGCTCCCTTTTTCCCAAGTCTCAGACCCTAGACTGTGATCTGGACCCAAGTATGGGGAAGCAACAGAGTCTTGCCTTAGGGATAGCAAAGAGACCTCTGCAATCTCCCCTGATCTCCTTACTATTTGTGGGATGAATGCTCTGGAAGTAGCTGCTGGGTGGTTCCCTGTCAGTGACTCCCCAAGCCTGCTTCTGGTTCTTGGGACTAGTCTGTGGTTAGGCCTGTTCTGTCCTGGGTTCTGCTCTCACTTTAGTGAAGCAGAGTTTTCCTGCTGATCTTCTTAATTGACCTTGGCAAGAGGTCTGGAAACTGCTGCTGCTACCATGAACCCAGACACCCCTCAGTCTGTTCCTGGATGGCTGGAACTGTTTTGGTGCACTGTGAGCCCTTTCTAATCCCAGTGTAAGAGACTTTTCCCATTGATCTTCCAAGTTGTCTTGGTCTGGAAAATTGTTTCTGGAAAATTGTTAGTCTTTTTTTATGAGTTCTGCCCCTCTAGAATTTTGTTAGACTCATCATTTTAAAGGTATTTGGAGTGGTCTGGGGAAGAGCTTGTGGGAATCCTACCTTTACCCCAGCATTTGGCTCTGCCCCACATGTCTTTGTTAAGAACTGTTGATTTCTTTAATATTTGAAGTATACATCATTTCATTAAAAGTCTACTTTTTCTTCATATATAAATTGCATCTTCCTATGCTTTAGTAGATCAATTTTGTGAACTGCTTTAGCTAACTTTGCAGTGATGAGTCTCTGCAGTTCCCCAGGTTAGTGCTCAAATGACAGGCAAACATTTTTTCCTTGGACCATTACTAGAAAGCCTTGCAGTTTCATATGATCTGCTGCATGATATGATTTCACTTGTCCAGTCTTCAAGAATCCAAGATGACCTCTGTACTCCAATGACTTATTGGAATAGGACTTTAGTGAAGGAATATGTACTTATAATAGATAATCAAATAAAATAATTTATATTAATCTTTACATAAAAAGCTTATTGATATGCTTGGAAAATCCTAAAGACTCAACTTAAAAGTGAATTAAATAATTAGTAATTTCACCAAAGTAGCAGAATATAAAGAAAGCCTATGTAAACTATAAACATTCCTAGATATCACCAATAGGACCCTGTAGGGAGAAATAGCTGCATATACTGCATTTAAGATAACTGTAGGAAGTATAAAATACCTGGGAAGATGTCCATCAAAACAAAATGAACAAAATGAACAAAATCATGAAAATGTTTATACACACACACATATGTGTATATATATATATATATATATATATATATATATATAAAATCACATTTCAATAAATGGAAAAATATTAATTGTTCAGGAGTAGGCAGAATCAAGATAATAATAAAATGGCAATTTCACCAAAATTAATGCCATCCAATGAGCTTGCCAAAATTATTTTATTGAGCTAGAAAAAAAATAAGAAAATTTGTTTGAAAGAATATCAAAGGAACTAATACAAAAAATGTAAAATAAGGAAATTTAGTAGTACCAGCTATTAAACTTTATGATAAAGAAAGAATAATAAAAAATGTCTAAGGAATAGAAAGATAGATCAGTGGAATAGAGTAGACGTACAATTTATAACAACAAATGAATATAGCAACCTAATATTAGACAAGTGTAAAGATTTCAGTTTTGAAGCTAAGAATTCATTATTTGTTAAAAAATTATTGGGAAAGTTGGAAAGCAATTAAAAAATCAAGCATTTACCATATACCAAGATCAGGTAAAAATGGATATATGATCTAGATAGAAAAGGAGATATTATAAGAAAATTTGGAGGACATAGAACATTACCTATCACTTGAATGGATGAACAACTTATGAACAAACAAGAGATAGAGAGCATTGTTTAATATAAAATGGATAATTTTGATTACATTAAAAAGTTTATGCACAAATAAAACAAATATAATCAAAATCAAAAGGAAAGTAGAAAATTGGAGGGGGGAATTTTATAGAAAATTCTTCAATTATATCTCAATTATATAAAGAACTTTGTCAAATCTATAAGAATACAAGCCATTTCCCAAATGATACTCAATGGCTATGAATAAGCAATTTCCTGATGAAGAAATGAAAATTAAAACAACTCTGAGATATCATCTTATACTATCAGACTGGCTAAACTGATTGAAGGGGAAAGTGACAAATGTTGGAGGGGATGTGAAAAAATGAGACTTCCATTGTTTTTGGATCTGTGAGCTGATCAAACTGTTGTGGAGAGAGATTTGGAATTATACCCAGTATTTTTAAACTGTCTATATTTTTTAACCCAGCAATACTACTATTAGGTCTGTTTTCCAAGATTATTAGGAAAAAAGAGATCTATATGTTTTAAAATATTTATAGCAGCTTTTTTTGTGGTGACAAAATTGAAAACTGGGGAATAATTAACCAAGTAGTATTATATATGTTCATGATGAATATTACCATACTATATGAAATGATGAGCTCAATGATTTTAGGAAAGCCTGGAGAGATCTCCATGAAATAATGAAAAGCAAAATGAACAGAACCAAGAGAGCATTGTATACAAGTAACAGCAATATTGTTTTAAGAACAACTTTGAGTGATCCAGTCATTCTGGCTTCTATAAATACCCAAATTAACTACAAAGATTCTATGAAAGAAGATGCTGTCTACATTCAGAGAAAGAACTGATAATAATTGTGCCTAATGGTAGGCATCTAGAAGTTTAGGGTGGGGAAAGAAAGTTATATGATAATCTTGTATATTTGAAAAGAATATTAAGTTGTACATAATGGACCTGCAATTTCAACTGTGGTCCTTTGTTTTTCTATTCCAGTTTGTTATGGGAATGGTTGTTTAATTTCTTAAATTCAGAACTAAATTAATTTAAAAAAGCAAAACAAAACAAAAAACTCACTTATTATCTTGAGGTAACTAGGTGGCACAGTGAATAGAACACTGATCCTAGGTCAGGAGAACTCCAGTTCAAACCTAGTTTCAGACACTTACTAGCTGTGTGACCTTGGGCAAGTCACTTAATTCCAATGGCTTCAAAACCATAACAAATACAACAAACCTTATTCTCTTGAATGAGAGTCAGTGTCCTGTAGTGTGGAGTAAATGTTTATATCCTGTGTCTAGCCCATGAAAGTTGGGAAACCATTGGTAAGTCATTAACTCTTGGTTTCCTAGACAGTTCTCTAAGACTAAAAGTTGCAGATAAGTTACTAATCTACCCTGGAGGAAGGAATTTTGACAAAAGCAGTGTCTTGAACAGATAAAATCATATAATTCTTGGGACTTTTTGTTTTTGTTTTTGTTAGGCAATGGGGTTAAGTGACTTGCCCAGGGTCACACAGTTAAGTAAGCATTTGGTGTCTGAGACTGGATTTGAGCCCAGGTCTTCCTGATTTCTATCCACTGCACCACCTAGTTGCCCCAAAATCATCATTTTATTTTTAAAAATTTTTTTATTTATTTAAGGCAATGGGTTAAGTGACTTGCCTAAGGTCACACAGCTAGGTAATTATTAAGTGTCTGAGGCTGGATTTGAATCCAGGCCCTCCTGACTCCAGAGCTAGTGCTGTATCCAGTGCACCACCTAGCTGCCCCTAAAATCATAGTTGTGAAAAATATTAATAATATATTAAAACTATAGTGATCTATATGATAAATTTTCCATACTACTCACATAGACACTCTTAGTTATTGATATGGATAATCATAAACCTTTAAAACTAAATGAAAAAATTGACTCTTTATTCAGGTAGGCATTGGGCTAAGTATTTTCAACTGAGAAATACTGAGTGAGATGTAAATGTACCTGAGTATATTTATATAATGTAGTGGTAAATGTTATCAATTGACTCTGTAGGGGAAAAAATGTCTTCTAGTACACCTTTTTCCGGGGCTGGGGGTGGGGTCTTCAAGGCAATGTGGTTAATTTGCCCATGGTTACATAGCTAGATAATTATTTGGTGTCTAAGACTGGATTTGAACTCAGGTCCTCCTGACTCCAGCGCTGGTACTCTATCCACTGTACCACCTATCTACCCCCTGACCTAACATATTTTTAAACTTAATCAGCATTATTAACATTTTCTGCATAATAATTTATTTCACTTAGATTTATCCAATTTATTGGCATACAGCTGGACAAAGTAGTTCCAAATTATTAATTTAATTTCCTCTTCATTGGTGGTGAGTTCACTTTTTTCATTTTTTATACTATTAATTTGGTTTTCTTTCTTTTTTTTAGATCAAATTAACCAAAAGGTTTATCTATTTTATTTTTTTTATAAAACCAACTCAGTTTTTTTTTATTTCTTCAGTAGTTTTTATGCTTTCAATTTTTATTAATTTCTCCTTTAATTTTTAGGATTTCTAATTAGGTATTTAATTGGGGGGGTATAATTTGTTTTTCTATAACTTTTTTAGTTGCATGCTCAGTTCATTGATTTCTTCTTTCTCTATTTTATTCGTGTAAGCATGTAAAGATATAATATATCCCCTATTAACTGCTCTGGTTGTATCCCATAATTATGTTGTCTTGTTATTGTCATTGTCTTGCATGAAATCATTAATTATTTCTATGATTTGCTGTTTGATCCACTCATTCTTTAAAATGAGGCTATTTAGTTTCCAATTAGTTTTAGGTCAACCCTCCATGGTCCATTATTATATATGATTTTTATTGCATTATGGCTTGAAAAGGATGTATTCATTATTTCTGCCTTTTTGCATTTGATTATGAGGTTTTTATGCCCTAGTATTGCAAAAAAAGGTATATTCCTTTCTATCCTCATTCAATTTTCTCCAAAGGTCTATAATGTCTAAGTTTTCTGATATTCTGTTTACCTCCTTAAATTCCTTCTTGCTTATTTTATAGTTAGATTTATCTAATTCTGCAACAGGGAGCTTGAAGTCTTCCACCAGCATGTCTTCTTTAACTTGTACAGCTTCTTCTCTAAGAATCTGGATGCTATACCACTTTATGCATACATATTTAGCATGGAAATTCCTTCATTGTCCATGATACTTTTTAGGAGGATATAGTTTCCTTCCATATCTCTTTTAATGAGCTCTATTTTTGTAGCTGCTTTATCTGAGATAAGGATTGCTATCCTTGCCTTTTTTTAATGTTTTTTTAAGATTTTTTTTTCAAGGCAATGGGGTTAAGTGGCTTGCCCAAGGCCACACAGCTAGGTCATTATTAAGTGTCTGAGGCCAGATTTGAACCCAGGTATTTCTGACTCCAAGGCTGGTGCTCTATTCACTGCGCCACCTAGCTGCCCCTATCCTTGCCTTTTTAACTTCAGCTGAAGCATAATAAAGTCTGCTCCAGTCTTTCACCTTTACTCTGTCTATATCTCTCTGCTTCAAATGGGTTTCTTGTACACAGTATATTGTGGGATTCTGGTTTTTAATCCTTTCTGCTATCTGTTTATGTTTTATAGGAGAGTTCATCCCATTCACATTCAAAGTTATAATGACTAACTCTTTATTGTCTTCCATGCTATCTTCATTTTGTATTTTCCCCTTTTTTTTCACCTTATCCCTATTCCCCAATATTTTGCTTCTGAATGCCACCTCCTTCAGTATGTTGGTTCCTTCCATAATCCCCCCTTCTCCTTCTTTCCCCTTCTTTGCCCCTTCTTCCTTCCCATCCTTCTGTCATTTCTTCTTTTCCTCCCCCTCCCTCTTTACCCTCTTAATACTTGAAATGTAAGATAAGTTTCTAAATTCAACTGAGTGTGTGTGTGTTAACACCTCTTTGAGTCAAATTTGATGAGTCAGATTCAAGTGATTCTCATCTCCTCCCTTCTTTCCCTCTATTGTAATAGGTCCTTTGCACCTCTTCGTATGATGTAATTTACCCCATTCATTCTCCTTCTTTTTCCAGTCTCTTTACTGTTCCCCATTTTTAAGGAGATAATATTTTTAAATCATTTCATCAGAGTCACAGACAAGTCATGAGTGTTCATTACTTCTGCCTAAGTATCTTTTTCTCAGGTGGGAATATATCTAGTTTCATCTTATTGGAAAATGTTTTTTTCTTTTCCCATTTTCACTTTTTTATGTATCTCTTGAGTTTTCTGTTTGAAGTCCACATTTTCTGTTTAGCTCTGGTCTTTTCCTCTGGAAAAGTTGAAAGTCTCCTCTTTTCTTAAATGTCTATCTTTTACCCTGGAAGAGAAAGCTCAGTTTTGCTGGATAGTGAATTCTTAACTGCATTTCAAGCTCCCCTGCTCTCCAGAATATCATATTCTAGGCTCTTCAATCCCTTAATGTTCTGATGAAGCCAGGTCTTGTGTAATCATAGCTGTGGCTTCTTGATATTTGAATTCTTTCTGGTGGCTTGCAGGATTTTCTCCTTGAGAAGATAGCATGGAAGACAATAAAGAGTTAGTCATTATAACTTTGAATGTGAATGGGATGAACTCTCCTATAAAACAGGAATTGATCTGCTAGATCTGGAATTTTTGCACAATATTCCAGGGGTTTTCATTTTGGAATCCCTTTCAGGAAGGGATAGATATATTCTTTCAATGACTATTTTTCCCTCTAGTTTCAGGATTTGGGACAATTCTCCTTCACTATGTCCTGAAGTAGGGAGTCCAGGCTTTTTTCCTCTTCCAGGTTTTCAGGAAGTCCTATGATTCTTAAACTGGCTCTCCTGCATCTATTTTCCAGGTCTGTTGTTTTGCTGATGAAGTATTTTATCTTTTTTTTCTATTTTTTTCATTTTTTGATTTTGTTTATCTTATGAAGTCATTAGTTTCCACAGACTTCAGTCTTTAATTTTAGAGAACTTCCCTGATTCCACAGGAATGGGGGGGCATTTTTCTCAGATTAGTTCCCTGGCCTCACTCCACTGCCCCTGTACTGGGTCTCTGCTCTCTATCCCCAGCTTGCTCATGCTCCCAAGACAGACTTTGTTGGTAGATGTTTTGTTTTGTTCTCTGTGTTCTGTGTATCCAAAATCTATTAAAAGGCTTGATTCATGTGGGAAAGTCAGGAGAGCTTAAAACAGTGCCTGGCTTTTCTCTGCCATCTTGGCCAGAAATCTGTACAATTTTCTTATATTACTTCATGCTCATATTTAGTTTTTTTTAAACTTTATTCTTTTTATTCTGAAATTAAGAAATAAGTATTTCCATAACAAAGTAGAAAAGAAAAAAGATAATTGTACAAGAAACTGTAAATCTATTATATACAACTTGCTATTCCTTTGAAATATATAATAAAGTTCTCGAAAAAAGTTTCCCCCTTTGTTATTGGCTACTTCTGAAATTGTAGTCAAGTCATATAGTCTTTCTAAATCAGCTGTACATTTATAATTCTATGATCACTACCCATTGGTATGGTGGGAAGTAACCAAAACTATTTAATAATTATATGGGAAATATTCTAACTAAAGATGAAAATGTATCATGTGACTTGCATGTAAATTGTTCAAATTCAAAATCAAAGAAATTTTTTGAGAAGGCATATGGACCTTTACATCTCTCTTGGTCTCCACATATATACTTCTCATATGCTGGGAAAATGATGAGATCTTTATTTGTACTCAAGTCTTTTGGAATGATATACATTGTAGAAGGTAGATTATACCTTGTCAGGGCAACTAGGTGACTCAATGGATAGAGCACTGATCTTGGAATCAGGAGGACTTGGGTTTGAATCCAGCCTCAGACACTTGATTCTTCCTATCTGTGTGACCTTGAGCAAGTCATTTAACACTTACTGCCTCACATCCAGGACCATCTCCAGTCATCCTGATTCATATCTAGCCTCTGGACCCAGATGACTCTGGAGGAGAAAGTGAGGCAGGAAACTTAGCACAGCACCCCTTCACTCCAATCCAGTGCATGTCCTTGTCTTGGCATCACCTTCCTGATACTGTGGTCTTCTTCAAAAATGAAGGACAAAAACATTATTATACCATGGCAATAGAAATTTTGAGTCTGAATTTTATTTACTGTGTGTGTGTGTGTGTGTGTGTGTGTGTGTGTGTGTGTGTATGTGTGTGTATGTATATGTGTGTCTATGCTCCATGACTGCACATCTTCTAATTTTTTATGCCCTTTCTTCTTCATTCTTACTTCCTCTTTTTTTTCCTTCACATATTTGTGATAAGAGGGTTATCCCTATCACAAAAAAATGATGACACTAAAATGTTTTCATAGATTGAAATCACTAGATAAATCATTCAAAGCAACTTGTAGAATTCTTTATTTCATTCTTTAGGGAGAAAAATATTAATTTATTCAATTTCACAAAACCGAATATAACAATTACAATTTTGGAGAGAGATTTGGAATTATGTCCAGAAATACTAAACTGTCTTTACCCTTTAACCCAGCATTATCAACCTATATGTTCTCAAATTTTTTTTTTGCAAGGCAATGGGGTTAAGTGACTTGCCCAAGATCACACAATTAGTTGGTCTGAGGCTGGATTTTAACTGGCGTCTTCCTGACTCCAGGGCTTGCCCCGACCCGCGGGACAGAAAAGTGGGGTGTCGAGGAGGACCCAGCCTGAAAAGGAATGGGTGAGAATAAGGAGAGTGAGACCCAAGGATGGTGGATAAGGTCTGAGTTTATTTGAGAAAGTACATGCTTATGTAGAGAAGGAACAAGGGGATTAGCTTAGGGGTGGAGTTGGTATGCCTTGGCCTGAGAGAAGGGATAGTCTGTGGTCTGTTTGTTCTTGATAATGGAGGGTGAGGCCTCTTTCCTTTATCTTGGCCCTTGGTATGCCTGGAATTTTGTTTGCTCCTTTTATCTTATCTGACAGGGGGCTTCTTGGCTCCTGGTATGTCTGGAATTTGTTTTGCTCCTTTTATTTTATCTTATGGGGCTTCTTGGCCCCTGGCATGTCCCCCTTTTTTATTTTAAATTTATGGGCAGGATCCCTGTCTTAGGCTGTGCAACTTGTTTTTCATGCTTGGTATCCGTGACCAGGAGGGGACCTTAGCGAGGTCCTTGTTATCTCCTGTAGGATCTGATGTTCCCAAGTCATGGAGTCGCACTAAATCCCGTCATTGGGTATCACTGCAGCCCTTAGGGGGTGCCTTTCCTTGAGCAGATGCACGCATACCAAGGTGGGCGAGGTGTAAGAGCAGCGAACCTCAAGGGTTCCATTTGGGGGTCCTCACAGGACCCTTGGCTTTTCAATTGGTGATATAAGACCGAAACTGGTTTTCCAAGGGCTGAGTCAATCTGGGATTTGATAAAGTTGGTCAGTCTCCTGAAGGCCCATGGTCCAAAAGAAATTAGAATTAGGAAGCCAATTAACGGGCCTAGAAGGCTTGAGAGCAGAGTAGAGAGCCAGGGGGATGTGGAAAACCAATTTTTATACCATGCCTCACCTTTCTCTCTCTCCCTTTTTCTTTTTTCCAGGCTATCCTTAACCCTTTGCAGACTGTCTTCTACCAGGCCAAGTTTATCCTTAAAAAAAACAGCATTCTTCCTTTAGTGCCGCACAGAGTCCCCCCTGTTGTAAAAATAACAAATCAAGACCGCGTCTATTTTGTAATGCTACTTCAGCTAGAGAGGCAACAGAATCTTTTAGGTGTTCTAACACTGCTTGAAGTTCTGAGAGATCCTTATCAATAGCGGAGCTAAGCTGGGTGTACTGTGCATTGGAGGAGACTAAGGAGGCAATACCTGTACCAGAACCAACAAACCCAAGTCCAATCAGGACCGCGAGTGTAACTGCTGTCAGGGGTTCTCTTTTGTCTCTGATAAGGGTACCCCCTTCCATGTTCCCAAAATTGGAGGAATTCCTCCGGGTAGTGGATAGTTAGGTGAGGAAAAAGGGAGACAAGGACACAATAGTCCTTTTTCTCAAGGAATTGTTTGGTGTCCACAAAGGTGGTTAGTCCTGACGAGCAGGCAAGATAGGTATTAGGAGGGGCTACAGCATATCTATAGGAAGTATTAATAAGGGTACTTTGGTTACATACTGTGTCTAGCTGAAGAGGGGGGAGCATTTGTGGGCCAAGGAGACAATTTCCCTGACCGGAGATTTTTGCAAGAGTGAGGCCTTGGGATTCCCCAGTGCCCCATCTGAGGTCATCTGTTCTGTTGGAGTGTATGATGTTCCCGAATTGAGCAATACCTTCATAGAAGGGCGGGGAAGAGGAATAGCAGATCCAGCATTCTTCCAATGAAGAATTCTGTATCTGGGTCAAAGCTTGTACAGAGACATTAATGAGAATAAATGTGATATGGGCAGTAGAGGGATCGCTAGCAGGGAGGGTGGGTCTATAAGGACTGGTCATGTTGGGGGATACAGGGGTGCTGGGAGTAGTTTGGTCCAAGGGTCTGGTATTATAGATGTTAGCATTAGGCCCAATGGCCACCGGTTGGGGGGGGGTATGGGGATGGTTTGAGTGAGCTTTATGGTAAATATTAAACCCTCATCGTTCCCATCCTTGTACAATCTGAGTCCCCAGGTGTATCCTTTTCCCCATCCAGATGCCCTTTTACCTTCTGTCGTGAACTGGATTTTTAGGGGGTTACACCAAGGATGATCTTTACAGGAGGAGATGAAAGGACAGGAGAAGGAGGGGGCATGGTTAAGGGAAAGGGGGGCATGGTTAACCACAGGGCTCCCCAGGGTTTCCCTTATGCATTCCTTGGTGGAATAATTGGTAGAGACGGTAATGAAATCCGAGCCTGAGTGTCTGATCCAGTCCCCAGTTCCTGTTGTTTCACAGCCCCATTGTTTACAAAAAAGTCTACGGCTCTGCATTGAGGCTTCGAGGCATGGGGTCTGGGACAAACATAAAAGGTGAGGAACCCAAGCGTTCCTCTCTGGTCCGGGGTAAGGCATAGAGTGTCCCATCCTTCGTATGGTCCTGCTAATCGGCAGAGGAGGCCAGGGTGTCGCGGAGTCAATTTTGGAGGTACTCCAGATGCGGAATCCTTGAGCATCTTCGACTGACCAGGTGTAGTTAAGCAGTTGATATGAGCAGGACAGCGGAAGGAGCAGGCACAGGAGAGTGCCTTCATGCTGGATCTTTTATCTACAAGAGAGCACAGAGGGAAATTCCTCAGGGGGTTCCCTGGGTGGATTATGTAATTTTACTAGACGCTCGGGTAGCCATCTAGCATTTTGAGCTGATGAATCATAAATACAGGCATGTCTTTTACCCCAGATAAGGACTGGGTCAGGTCCTTGCCATTTGTTGGAGATGGGATCTCTCCACATAGCCTGTGCATAATTGTGTTCAGTAGTGGGATGCCAAAGGCGATCTGCTGCAGATTTGGCATTAGCATCAAGGGAGAGGAAATTGAGGACAAAGAGGGCATGGTTAAGAATAGTTTTAGCATTGTTAATCTTGGGGTAGAGTGTCTCTGACCCTTTCTGTAATTTAGTAATCATGTTTTTGAGTGTTTGGTGGGCTCTTTCTACAATTCCCTGTCCTTGAGGGTATTTCATAAGCTCCCTTAGAAGTTTTATAGGTAGTTGAAGCAATGGTTTGACAACGATCAAAAAAATCAGCCTTCCAGGTGAGGAACTGTCCTCGTGTAAGTACTGCCTGGACGACCCTGAGCCACTCGGAGGGGAGAAGATATCCCCCATGGGAGATGGCTTCTAGTGCGGAGAGAGTAAAGGGGGCATTAGGCCCATAGGTCTTAACAGCTGTGTGTAAGTCTTTCAAACTTTTGAAGTGGATTTTTCTATAATTTAGTGATTTTTGTTCCCCTAGACTATCTGCCACTTCCCTTTCATCTTCCCTGTTCCTATTCTCCTCTTCCTCTTCTCCTTCACTATGGGAAGACTCGGGGGGCTCAGCCTCTCCTGCATCGGGGTCACTATCATCTTGGCGGGATCTTGTCATGACAGGGAATGCCATCTGTTTTTTATAATTCATGGCAGCTCCTGCCTTATTGAGTGTGGTCATGTTAGGCCCCAGGGGCAGGAAGGCAGGGGTGGTTAAGTATGGAGGGGGAGCGGAGGCTAGGGGCCAGTCTGGGTTATTATATCTAGTGGCCTCTTCCTTAAGTTCTGCCTCATCGCCTGGGTCTGGAGGCTCTGAATCTGGGTCCGTTTCTGGACTGGACCGGAGATTCTTATTTCTTGTAAACACTGGGCAGGTTATGGGCTCCTCTGCTGGTGTTATCTCAGAAGGGAGAGGAGGATAGAGGGATTTGCTTGGGGGGATTTCAATAGCTGCTGAGGGAGATCTAGCTGGAGTTTTAGGGGGTTTCGCTTCCTCTTCTTTCAAAGACTTTATAGAGGCTGTACGCGAAAGAGGGCGAAGGCAGGACTCCGCAACTGAAAGAAGCTGTTGTTTTGTGGGGTCCCTGGTGGCGCTTTCCACTATGTCTCTTATAAGACCCCAGTAAGAAAGGGCTGAAACAGGGACGGCATCAGGTCCTTCTATTTTCAATTTCTGATTAAGATCTCTTCCTACTTTCTGCCATTTGCCTGGGTGGATCTCAGGTCCTGTTACCAGAAACCACGGGCATACTTCATCTATAAAAAGGAAGAATCTAACAAGATCCTTTTTCTTTACTTTAACTCCCCTGTCTTTAAGTGCCAGTTTGAGGTCCCGTATAAAGACCTGTTCTTTAGACAGCTTGTAACCCATGAGAAAAGAATGAGGCAGACATCACTTACCTGTTCGTGGGGCTCTCCGGAGTGATCAGGGGGGTCGCGACGATTCTTCTTCACGGGGTCTGCCTGGCGAGAGTCCGTGCCTCGAGCCGCACGTTGGGCGCCACGTGCTCCAACCCGCGGGACAGAAAAGTGGGGTGTCGAGGAGGACCCAGCCTGAAAAGGAATGGGTGAGAATAAGGAGAGTGAGACCCAAGGATGGTGGATAAGGTCTGAGTTTATTTGAGAAAGTACATGCTTATGTAGAGAAGGAACAAGGGGATTAGCTTAGGGGTGGAGTTGGTATGCCTTGGCCTGAGAGAAGGGATAGTCTGTGGTCTGTTTGTTCTTGATAATGGAGGGTGAGGCCTCTTTCCTTTATCTTGGCCCTTGGTATGCCTGGAATTTTGTTTGCTCCTTTTATCTTATCTGACAGGGGGCTTCTTGGCTCCTGGTATGTCTGGAATTTGTTTTGCTCCTTTTATCTTATCTTATGGGGCTTCTTGGCCCCTGGCAAGGGCTGATACTCTATCCACTTGATTCTTTTTTTTTTAGGTTTTTTTTTTTTTGCAAGGCAAATGGAGTTAAGTGGCTTGCCTAAGGCCACGCAGCCACCCCCCAATTGATTCTTAATGTTATAGTCATTCACTTCCCCTTGCCTAATTTTAACTTTTAAGGATTATTTTATTAAATTAGCTTTTGTACTGTTTCCCCCATTTAGCTAATTCTAAATGTTAAGCAGTCAGATTCTTTTTTGTTGCTGCTTTTTTTTTTGCTTATCTTTTTTGGTCTTTTTCCTTTCTTTTAAATTTGATCTCTATTCCTAGGTTGGGCAGGGCACTGTTTCAGACTTCTAGTGCCAGGGTTGCAGGTTTTGGTGTTGCACTGATATTGCCCCAAGCCCACAGGGGACCCTCTTGTCTTGTGCTGTGCTGAGGGAATGGAGTGGGGTAGGGATGGCAGATGCTGCTGGAGGTCTTTGAAGTCTGGCACCTTTCCTGATGCTGAACTGGGGTTTCGACTGCTGTGTTTGGCAGGAGCTAAGTTCTGAGGGGTGTTTCTGCATTTCTCTGAGGCTAGACTGAAGCATATAGGGGGATGCTCTCCCCCCCCACCTTCTTACCCTGTTTATTTGGGTACTTGTAGGGTTCCTGTTTGCCTGGGGCTATGCTGAAGCACTTTACACTCCTTGTAGCTGGATTCTGCTTATTTTCCTGGCTATGCTGAGGCATGTGGAGGGTCCTGGTGTTTATGGTTGCCCACTCCACTTCACTGGGTTTCAGGATCTCCTGCTGGTTTGCTGAAGGGGGTGGGTCTTGCTGCTGGCTTTCTAGTATTCTTCTTGGTCTGAACCATACTCACCTTCTACCTGAGGGAGCAGATTTTTCTTGCTGATCTTACAAGTTTCTAGGGAGAAAAAGTTGTCTTTTTGCTGGTTCTGCTCTTTCAGTATTTGTTTTGAGGTGATATTTCATGGTTGTTTGCAGGTGAATGTGGGAAAGTTACAGCAATTTACTGTTTACTTTCATCTTGGTTCCCAGAAATCCTTCTGTATAGCATTTAATTTTAATTTTTGTTTTTTTGTAAGGCAATGGGGTTAATATGACTTGCCCAAGGTCACACAATCACATAATTATTATGTCTGAGGCTGCATTTGAACTCAGGTCCTCCTGACTCCAGGGCTGGTTCTCTCTCTTGGCTACTTTGGGCTCAGTTCTGTCTATGAGGCATTATTCAGTCTCGGGAAAGTAAGCGTGGAAATAAAACAAAAATTTATTTAAAAAGGTTACAAGACATAGGAAGGGCTAGGAGAGTGAGAGAGCCAAATAACAGAACATCTAAGCAGTGTTGACTGGGCCATGGTCAGAGAAGACTGGGACTCCCATCTGGACTCAAGCTCAGGATTTTAAGTCTTGTCTCTCATCCAGAGGGCAAAAGGTGAACTCCCTTCCCCTATATTGGAACCCGAATTAGGTAGAGGGTAAAAACTAAGGTGATCAGGATACAAATTTTATATTAAACAATGAATCAATGGTAAGAATGGGGAGGGTCTCCACCCAAGATTACAATTGTTTCTGTTACAATCATAATTCTCTACTTCAAGTCAATTTACATCTCAAAGTCAATTTACATCTCCACCCAAATCCTTTCTGTTACATGCACAATTATCTTCATCTTTCCCTTGCATCATATCCACTGTGCCACCTAGCTGCCCCTGCATAGCATTTTAAATAAATCCAAGCTTCTCTTTCACCAAATTTTTTTTAATGCCAATATTATTCCAGTGATCCTAACTGGTCATAAATCATGAAATGCCATATTCACTGAAGAATCAATTTTATAGTTGACCCAAAGGTTAGTGGGGAAAAAGTGATTAAATAAATAGGCCATAACATTTTCCCAAAGAAAACTAATATATAAGAAATGATGAAAAAGTTATCACTTAGGAAATAAATAATTTTAAAAAAGGAGGTGACTACCTGCTACCTTCTATGGTATCTGGAAAATGATGAAAAATACAAAGAAAGGTCTCTGGTGTTATAGGCAGAACTTTATGGAAGACTGATGGGGGACCAGGAGGAACAGCAAGATTGGTCATACAGCAAGGGAAGTGACTTGGTCTATTTGGAGGAAACACCAACAGAGATGATAGCATAGATCCATTCAATCTTGTTAAAGATTTACAGAACATTATTACCACAACTATGGCAGATAGACTTTAAAAGAATTATTTTCATTTAATTTGCAGATTAAAAAAAAAGTCTCAGAGATTAAGGTGTAAAGGAGATTCTTCACCAGGTAAAGGAGGAACTGAATTACTTTTGACCCTCTGAGGCTGCTTCCCCCAAGATGCTATATTTTAAAAATTCAAATGGTTTATCTGGGAACACATTGTTATAAATGGCTCCAGAATACTTAGTCCAGAGTGATTAAAATGGTTTTTATTAAGATATCTTAACAAAATGGCACACTTCTCACATGGTGGGAGAGGAGGAGCAGGAAAATCCCCAAATACAAGCTCTTTTGTGCACTTTGAAAAGGCTTTGTGCCTTTGAAAGGCTTTGTTCCTGCCCCCAAATGCCAATCACAGACTGGGGTTACAAATCTAATTGATACAGTGGTTCCTACACATCTCCCCTGCCCTGCTCATTATACTAAAGAACAAGAACAGCTAGATCTCCTTGAGCATGAGCTAAGAAGAAGGTCAAGACTGGGTTAACTTAAACAGGTGGGGCAGTTTTTGATCAAATGGAGGTTAAATCTTTTATCCTAACTTAGTACCTGCCCATAGGCAACAATATAGGCAGACCCTTGTCTTTGTAATGTAAACTTACAATCCTCCCTTCACTTTCTTGTTGAACCCAAACACCCACATTTTCCTCATAACATGATCAACTAAGAGGTCAGTGGCAAGATTTGAAGGAAGGCCTACACCAAGTCTAGTACTCCATTGCCCCATAATAGTATTATACCTACATCTTATTTGATCATTGCATGTGGAGGTTATTTTAATGAAAAGTAATTTTATGTTATATTTGTTTACCTTTGTCTGCACCCCCATCCTTTCCATCATAGCATCCTGCTTTCCTACTTTGAAATAATTTCTCTTTCCACTAGTCTAAGGTTTCTTTAAAATGAATGATTTTTGTCCATGCCAGGAAAGACACAGTCTTATTTTAAAAAATAAAATAAAATCATATTATTTTTGTTTTTAACATCACTTACATTTTCTACTTCCTCTTTTCCCAGAGAACTATCTCATATAACAAGGGAAAAAGGAGAACACTTTAGCAAGACTAATCAACATATCAAAAAAAAAACTTTTGCCATTATCTTGTGTTCCACTTTTATAATCCCCTCCTCCCAACAGAAATAAGTGAGGGAAGTATTTACTCAAATCTATTCTTTGGGGAAGAATCTTAGTCACTGTAGAAAAAGGATTAAACTAAAACTCCTAGTTGCTGTACTAAAAGGAAGATATGAGTTAGTCAATATTTAAGTTTATCCCTAAACAGAAAACACATCTTATTCTTAATCTTTCCTGTGTTAAGGATATAGGACTGTTCCATCTCTAAACAACATTTCCATTCCTTTGGGGAGATACAGATGTAGGATAACAGATGCTCAAAGGTAGCTAAATCTCAAAACATGACAATTTTAGAAAAGTAATCTAAAATTAAAATTAAATCTTACTTCAATACTATAAACATCATATCTCTCCCCCATTTCTTTCTGTTTTTCTTGGAGTCACACATGCAGCCCTCCACAAAACAGCTATCCTTGGACTAGGACCTGTTTTTAAAAAGACTAAACTGACTTTTCTTTAAAGAGGAGGTGAGGACACTTTGGGGATTATCATTGGTTTGACATCCTTGTCACCAATTTCAGTTGAATTCCTCTTACCTTATATAATGACTGAGTGTGTTGTGAATGAGGAAGCAAAGGGAAGTTGCCATTTAATTTGAATTATTGTCTTTTTGGGCTGGGGAATTGTATCCTCTTTAAAAATTTAATTACTGTAAAAATAATTTTTATTTGAATATTTTGGTCTCAATATATCAATTTTTAGGCTCTTGTGACCAATATTTTGCCTAGGTTATTAGATTGACTTTGTATTTGGTCTCCCTTCCCCAATTGTTTCTTCACTCCTGTATATTGCCTATATAGTTGCCTAAGAGATTTTCCTTGTGTGTATATTTGACCATATTACTTATTTACTCAATAAACTTAATTGACTTCCTGCTGTCTCTAGGATAAATATTAATTCCTCTTTTTAGCTTTTAAAAACCCTTCAGAACCTGAGCCTGATGCAGAGAAGTGGGCATGGGAGTGATGAGATCAGTTGGAGACAAACTTTGTAAATCTTTTGTTTGTCTTGTTAAGGAAATCTTCTTTCTTCCTTTATCATCTAATTTAAGCCATACCTGAGGGTCTGACCTTCAACCTGATTTAGATTGCATAGTCTCCTGCTGGGTCAGCCAGGAGGTGCAGGCACTGAAAACACCCAAGAGAGACCCTTCTCCAAAGGCAAAATCTCCTATGTGGGACTTAGTTCACTCCCAGGTCACCAGTCCTCCCATGAACTATTGGGAGAGAATTTAAGGAGATTGAGGAAGGGATCCATCTTTTTTACCTTCCAGCCTCCTGCTGAACCAGGCCTGGTAAGCTGGCCTGGCCAATACAATCAGCAATCCACATGATTTTCTCTTTAAACTCTTTTTTAACTTTTCTATTACTTTCTTAATATGTTGTAACTTCTTTTAATAAATCTCTATCTTCTTTCCAAAATCAGCATTTCTGAATCATGATTTCATCATGGGGCAGAATCAAACCCAAGAAACAAATCACCGACCATAAACCCAACCTATTTTCCCATAGTATATTATTTTTTCTGCTGCCCTATGTAGTCCAGTCAAACCAGCTTTCTCTGGTATTTTTGCACATTACACTTACTCTCCACTGTCTCTTCTCGCATTTTCAATCCCCCTTGCCAGTAATATACTCCTTCTCCTTCTCTTCATCCTCATTTCCTTTGAGGCATAGTTCAAGGACCTGCAGGAAGTTCAAACTTTTGCATGAAGCCATTATTGATTTACCATCCCCCACAGCTATTAAGTGCCCTCCCTCTCAAACCACTTTGGGAAACTACATATTATTTATCTGTATTTGTTGTGTATATTTTTTTAAGGTTTTTTTTTTTGGTTTTTTTGCAAGGCAAATGGGGTTAAGTGGCTTGCCCAAGGCCACACAGCTAGGTAATCATTAAGTGTCTGAGATTGGATTTGAACCCAGGTACTCCTGACTCCAGGGCCAGTGCTTTATCCACTACACCACCTAGCTGCCTAGCCACCCCCCCTATATATTATTAAAATGTGAGACAGCCAAGTGATACAGTGATACAGAGTACTGAGTTTGAAAACAGGAAGATCTGACATTTTTTTGCATAATTTTTCTTGAAATTCTCTATGTTTTGTTTCTTTAAATGAATATATTTATTATTTTGACTATTAGATAAAGAAACATAATGGTAGTTTGATTGGCACCATAATAAATATCTAAATTGATTTAAGCAGTTATCCTCATTTTTATTATATTGGTACAGTTCATCTCTATATAATCAATTATCCTATTTAAATTTTCCTTTATTTTTGTTCAGTGAATTGAATATGAAGAGAATATCAATGCTGATTGTGTCTTGGTAGGTTAATTTAAAAATACCTAATGCATTTTGTAATTATTTGAATGTAATTTATCTTTCTATAATTTTCCCATAGAATTTATTACTACTATGAAGAAAATAGATTTAATTTGTATTACTATTTTACTGCTTGTATTAATCATCTCAGTTAGTTTTTTCTTAAATTTTGTTTTTTAAAGTGAACTATCTTCTCCCTCCTGCAAATAGCAATAACCTTCCTTTTTGCTAATATTTATTACATATTTTTCTCTCAGTTCATAACTATAGCTAGTATTTCCAGTAATGAGTCACATAACAATAGGAAGAGATCATAACAATAGGAAGAGATAGCATCTTTGCATTACCCATGCACTTATAGGGAAAGCTTGCATTGTTTCTCTATTCAAATAATATTAGGTTTCCAATATATACTTTTTTTGGTTTTTTTTTTTTTTTTGCAAGGCAAATGGGGTTAAGTGGCTTGCCCAAGGCCACACAGCTAGGTGATTAAGTGTCTGAGACTGGATTTGAACCCAGGTACTCCTGACTCCAGGGCCAGTGCTTTATACATTCCACCACCTAGCCGCCCCCCCAATATATACTTCTGATCATGTTAATGAAGTGCCATTCCATACCAGTGCTTAAAAATTTTTTAATTTTTATACATATCTATCTATCTATCTATCTATATCTATAAATATATGTGTGTGTGTGTGTGTGTATGGGACAAATGCCATTTAAATAAATTTTCAGAGATTTCTCAAAGTATGAAGAGAAAGCTTTATTCGTTTCTCGAGGAAGGGGCCACAATCAATTACAGAGATTGAGGCCAAAGCAAAAGGCCCAAGAATTATATCTATCCTAACTTGATTCCCACCCCCCACTGACCACCCCCCCTTAATGAGGAATGTGGTTTTACAATCTAGACTGGTAAACTAATCTAGGGAAAAGAGTACAAAATTCAAACCGAAACCAGATTATCTCTTCAACCCCAGGGATTGAATGGTCATCTGACTTCAACAGATAAGGTGGGATCAGTTGACTCTTCACCAGTATCCCAGAGGTTGCTTTGTCAAGGGAGGAGGGACACATAGTTAACTATTTTCCAATTTATAATATTCTACTGAAGAAATCTCAGACTTTATCCCACTCAATCCCTCCTCTTTTATTTTGATGAGATTTTTTTCAAATTTCTGAGTTGGCCCTTAAGTCTAAATAATAACTTCCTATCACCTCCTTACTTCCCAGGGACCCTTTTAGATAAGCCCTATAATCACCATGATAACAGGTACATTTCCAAAGTTATTGCAACTCTTTCCACTGCAAGTTTTTATACCAAAGTCTTTAGAAAGGTCTTCCTGGCTCCAAAATTGATCAAACTAAATTCCTGATTTTGTGCCATTGTATCAACCCCAAGAACAGCTAATATACCTAGTGATATTCCTTAAATTATTTATCTTGGAAATGGCCATTTCTGCACTTTCCTTGCAAGTCCATACTAACTCATAATCAGTTTCCCTTAATAAATGCCCCAGTTTGTGCATCTTTACAAAGGATCCAAGTACCATCATTAATCTTACATGAGTCTGAGGTCACCTATCTCTAAATTGTACAATCCAGAATATATGCACCCCATTTCTACATATTCTACTCCCCAGGTAAATATTCTGGTCAGTCAGTTATAAACAATAGTCACTCTGAACTGACTCAGTCACATGCCACTGATATTTCTCTCCTCTAGATCAGAATCCTGTGCCACAGTGCACCTCTGATCAGGGACTGAGAATCTAGGTCAGACCCAGGGGTACTGCCACCCACTAATCTCTCTTTCTCTCCCAATGAAGAGCATTTTCACCCTACTTCCCCTCTTCCTTTCCATAAGAAGGGCATAAGTAGGGGTGTCACACTTACAGAGTCAAGGGAAAGTTACAGATAAACAATGTACACATAGGTGAGAGATGGTGGAGATGAACTGGTTCAGTGTCTCCTCTCCTCTCCTCTCCTTTCCCCTCCCCTCCCCCTCTCCCTTCCCCTCCCCCTCCTCTCCTCTCCCCTCCTCCCTCCTCTCCTCTCCTCTCCCCTCCTCCCTCCTCTCCTCTCCCCTCCTCCCCCCTCCCTCCCCTCTCCCCTCCCCCCTCTCCCCTCCCCTCCTCTCCCCTCCCCTCCCCTCCTCTCTCCTCTTCCCCCTTGGAGGCATCCAATGTCCTTCAGCATCCTCAGAATCTGTTCCAAAAAAGTCCTCTCCAGCTCTGGTGACTACTTGTCTTCTGGTAAAGAAACTGCTTAACATCTTAATTCAGTTCAAAAATGCATGTCTTCCATCACAAAACAATGAGATTCTGGAGCTTATTACAATTTAAATTTTGCCTTGCTGCCATACTGGCACACATACTTCACTTTTAACACTTTTAACTTCCATTAGTATTTTACTACATGAGCAAACTCACAAACTTAAGTCAATGTGATCATTCTCATTGGAAGTTTGCTCCATACACATACATTTAACAGTCATCTTTATTCTAAGAGTACCCAACATCTGGTTCAAAATAAAACAATTTTAACCTTTGTTCTCATTACAATGACTTAAACATCCTTAACCAAAATGACTTTTTTCCCCAAAATATTCCCATATTTTCCTTTTCCTGGTATACTTCTCTAACACACTCATTTCCTCAAACTAGAACTTGAAACTGTAATTATCCTAAGAATTTCCCTTTCTTCTTACCTAATATCCCCTCTAATACAAAAACTAAGGAAACTTAATTCCTATCTTAGCATGTAGCAGGCGTCAGAGCCAGACACCTAACCTATCTCTGGCTATTAGATCCAATTCACCTAAAACTTTTTTTCTAGTTTGCTTAGTAACTAACTATAAAGATCCAGGACATTAAAGGAAAATTCCTTTACAGATATAAGTATTGAATGTCAGTGTCCAGGTGGGTCACGTGGGTAAGTCAAGTGTCTTAGGCCAGATTTATTCTTCCAGGTGAGATATTATCCAAATGTCATTTTGGGGAAATCAAGTCAAAGGGGTCCAACCATAGCCATACTGAGAAGTCACCCCTTTGGCTGCCCACCCCTGTCACCTGACATCCTTGGCCTATTGGTTTCCTTGGCTCCAAGAACATAACACTTTACCCAGTAGCATTTCTTTTTGTTGACCATCCTGGTATCTGACATAAGAGAAAATCAATTAAAAGTCCTGTGATCTAAAATGGTTGTTTTACCTAGTTAGAACTTCCAGTGAATACAATTCACTAAATTCCAATTATAATCTTAATGGAGTCCCAATTAATGAAATCCCTACCTAAAGCTCAGATTATCCTTCCTGGGTCTTGCCTAAAACCAGGTATTCTAACTGTGACTGGCCCTACAGGCCTGTCTCCTACCTCTTACACTAGAGAGACGTCCCTTTGTCTGAAATCATATCTATTCTATCTGTATATAATGATGGTATATCAGATTCCTTTTGGCTAGAGAAACCCCCTTCTAGTCTGTTGTATCTTACAGCAAATAAATGCCTCCTTTGTCCAGGAGCTTGCACAGAGAAATGTCAAATTATCTTGTGTTTATCTTTCCTATATTATATAGTGCTTTTGCTTCAAAGCAAACAATCACTGCTTTGGAATATACATATAGATCTAAAATATTCCCAATTCATATACATATATATATAGTTAGAAATATCTATACATAAACTTGTTTACCTACTAGCCATCCTCAGCATACATATGGTTATTTTTGTTTTGGCAAGGCAATTGGGGTTAAGTGACTTGCCTAAGTTCACACAGCCAATCACTAAGTATCTGAGGCCTGATCTGAACCCAGGTCTCCTCAAGGCCAGTGCCACCTAGCCACCCCCTAACATACAAATTACTTTTCAGGATTCTTTAAAACCATTAAAACATCTTTAGACAGCTTTAAATTTCCAACATGCATTATTAATTTCATTATAACAGGACAGCAATGAGAGTAACAAAGTAACACACAAATTACTAAATTGTACAAAGAAATTCCTCCATTGTTGCATCATCCATGAACCCACAGATCTATCCCAGAAAGGGTCATACTTTTTTCATATTTTCCTTATTGCCCTTCAAAACAATCACATTAATCCCAGGCTTTAACAATACAGTATTTAAATAACATATTCACAATAGATAGCTAAATATTGCAATTATAATCTCCTTGCAGTTACAAAAGAATCACATAACTGATAAAAGCATCTTATTCATCAATAAGTTACCTTACAATAGGGTCCATAATTGCAATTTGTTCAGAGCCCCCCCATCAGCTGTCTGCAGTAAGAGAGAAGTCCACATTCTTGACTTCTTTAAAATTAAACATATTGTTAATATACATTAATCATAAAATTCTTATTTAAACCTCTCATTTCCCTTAGAACAAGAGCAAAATGAATATCCCATGCTCTTTACCCAAATTTTCAGAATCCAATCTCATACATATGACATATTAAAAAACCCAATGTAATTACAACTCAATTAACTTCCCAACAGCTTAGTTTGATAAAAACTTTAGAGCATCTTATACAGAGAATCCAGCACTCACATTCCAAAAGCTCTGTCCAAAATAAAAATACAATTGTTAGCATTATTCAGCATTAAACCAATTAGAGTTTTTTTCCCCAAAAGAAATCAGTAAACATCCCTGATAACCTAGGTATTTGTCTTCTTAGTAACCCAATACCATTTTTCTTTAACCCAAAGCTGTTACAATAAAGTTTAAAATCCCAAACCACATCACTCCTTGCAAAAGTTACAATAGTGTTAAAATAGTTTAATCCCAAAGTAATTTAACAATCTAGGTTATTTAATTCCTCCCATTCTGTACAAATTTTGTCAGAATGTTACAACACTAGTATCCCTCTTTTAAAACCCTTGGAGTGGACTTGGTCTAGTGTTCAAGTCTTAACAAGATGGTGGATGGGATTGAGACCACCAGGTGTCCAACCCACCAACCCTTCCCCTAACTGGGAGAGAAAGCATAAGGATAGGAAATCTTCCCTCCTCTAACTTCTCATTCTTTCCCTTAAAGGTTCTTTCTTCTCTTGAACTTCTTCTAAACTCTTTTCCAAACCACAGTTTGCCTTTTTTTTAAAAAGAATCCCCTCACAGTACCACCAGGTAAGGGAAGGGCTGATTTCCACATGGGGGCCACTGCACAACCACTTCCTTCTCCTCTTAGAATAATTTGTAAGCCACTTTACAGAGTTCCCAAAATTCATCTTTGCTATACAAAGTCAAACCTGCTCAAACCTTCTCTCTACATGCTTCAACCAATTTCCATACTTAATTCCTTTTCATTAGGTCTTCTTGACTTTAATTCATACTATTCTGAACCAGAATCACATAGCTTATACAGCTATATAAACAACAGATATGATTCCACTTTTCACAATACATTTTCCATCCTGAGCTTTTAATAGTTATCATTTCTTGATTTTAACTGCTAAAACCCTGGAGAAGGCAGTCATCCAAAAATCCCTTAGCCTAATCAGAATATCTCCCCCACCACTTTTTCAAATAGAGTAAGCTGAATAACTTTTATAGAGGGGCAATCCTTTCTGGGGGGGGGGGTGGTTGATCTTCTATTCTTAAATCCTTACATGTCCCATAATTTTCTGTAATAACTAGAATTCTGTAATTACCAGAATCTAAACTGATAAACTCCTGAAGCTTTGTTACCATATCATTTTGGGAAAAAATTAACTATTTAGTTTCCCCCTATACTGGCATATCTTGATAACCACATTATATACTTTAGGATTAACCTGACTCTCATAGTCTTTCTGAAATTTATTTTCTAACAAGATCTTTTTTTTCAAATTAAAATAGCATTTCTTTCTATGATAATATTCACTATCTCTTTCCTGTTTGTTTAACTTCAAAATAAGGTCCCTTTGAACACTTATTTTACTAATTCTTCCTGAAGTAACTCTTTCTCTCTCTTAGTCCTTGTTTTAAAAGAGAGTGAGGGAAAAACATTCTAGCACCACAGAATCATGGAGAACTGGAAAGAGAAGGGAACATAAACAGAGAAGGGGGGGGGGGCCCTTCTCATAATGGTAGAATAACAGGGTAAGTAGTTTTGCCTCCATAATTCATTCCTTTTTAATCAAAATAAAAATCCCTCTTTTATGTGCTCAAGAGACAACATAGGAGTGAGAAGGGAGGGATCATATTATCTATCGTAACACAGGCAGAAAGCCTCAAGGGAAGAGCCAGGGAGAGTTAGATGAATACTGCCTAAAATTCCAAAACAAAATGAGGCTACCAAAGGAACTCTTTAGGGGAACTTGCAAACTCCTCTTTTCCCTGTTTAACAAATCACACAAGTAGACATTCTAAACATAAAGACAGACAAGGCACAAACACAGATCATACAAAATGCTACAGAATTTTCCAAACTGACAGTTTCAAAACACAGGCCAAAGGCAAATTCCTGATGTCTCAGGAATACAGAGAGGGGAGACTTCAGCCTCTCTTCTGACAATCTCTCCCTCCCAAAGGCAGACCCAAATTTGTTCCTTCTCCTATCTCTTTATTTTCCCAGACAAGACAACAATACTTATTTTCTTCTTACTTTTCCTTTATATTTTAGTTTTATTTACCTGATTTACCACAGGGGAAGGCTTAGGACAGGGTCCTTCCCATTTTAAATATTGACAGAGACCTCTCAGGATCAAGTGCCCTTAGATCCAAGTCTCTTACGCCCAAACCAGAAGGGGTCATCTCCAACCTTCAGTCACCCAAATGGACCCTCCAGGAGTCTAGTGCCCTCAGATTCCAAGGTCTAGGCTTACCATCTTTTGGGTCTCTGTGCACAGAAGTTTAATGACTGTTCTTTGTCCTCACTGACAGTCAGCTTCTTGCCACGGATTTGCTGTTCTCTTCCTACCGAGTCTCTCTGCTTCTGGTCATTTGCACAGAGGGGAAACCAAGGCTTCCTTGAAAATGACAAATTGCTAAAATTTGGGGCAGCAGTGCTGTTTTGCCAAGTCCTGAGAAGCTGAGGTCCCCAATGGGCATGCTATCCCTAATGAGCCTCCAAACTATGTGGGACAAATGCCACTTAAATAAATTTCAGAGATCTTTCAAGGTATGAAGAGAAAGCTTTAAGGAATGGGCCACAATCAATTACAGAGATTGAGGCCAAAGCAAAAGGCCCAAGAATCACATTTATTCTAACTAGATTCCTACCCCTACTGACTCACCCTTGTTAATGAAGAATGTAGTGTTACAGTCTAGACAGGCAAGCTAATCTAGGGAAAAGAGCATAAAATTCAAACCAAACCAGATTATCTCTTCATACCCAGGGATTGAATGGCCATCCAGACTTCAACAGATAAGGTGGGGTCAGTTGACTCTTCACCAATATCCCAGAGGTTGCTTTGTCAAGGGAGGAGGGACACATAGTTAACTATTCTCCAATCTATAATATTCTACTGAAGAAATCTCAGACTTTATCATATATATATATATAAAATTATTCATACAAACAAATTATACTAATTGTTTTCCTAAAATTAAACTATCTCTGCATTTCTGGCATAAATTCAAATTAGTCATAGCAATTAACCTTGGATATATTTCATTTACATTTTATGTCTGATAAAATTCACTTATAAAATGATCTGGAGCAATGTTGGTTATTGCTTCCATTTGACAGTTAGTTTTTTCATGCATCAAGCATTCATTAAGCATATAGTATGTGACAAGAAACTGTGCTAGGTGGCAGAGATGCAAAGACAAAAAGAAAAATGTCCATAACCTCTATAAGCCTAAATTCTGTTTTGTGAGGAAAACAAAAGCAACCATTTACAGTGATGACTATGTACAATGTAATTTCCAGTGTGGAGGCATTAGCATTTAATGGATGAGGATAGAACTCCTGTAGCTGATATATTTGAGTTGACCCTAAAGGCTTGAAGCTAGAGGTTCCAAGAGGAGAATATGAGGAAGGAGTAGTATGTTCTAGGTATGAGCAACAGTTTCTGCAAAGGCAAGAAAATGGGGTATGGAATCCCAGATATAGGAATATCAGGAAGGTCACATTAACTGGAACACATAATTGTGAAGGAGAATAATGAGCAATAAGCCTGGAAACATAGGATGAAGACAGATTGTGAAGAGATTTAAATGCCAAACAGAGGAATTTGGTAGTTGGAAGTCACTAGAGTTTCTTCAGTGAGGAAGAGCTATGATCAAATCTTTGCTTTAATAATATCAACTTGGCAATTATATAGAGGGTGAAATAAAAAGGTAGTGGTGGAGGAATTAGAAAAGGAGGACAATTAATAGGCTATGGTGGTAGGTCCAGGCAAAATGTGGAGGGCATGAACTAGGTAATGGTTTTATGAGTGAAGAAAAGGAAATGGATGTGAGAAACATTACAGGGTAGAATCATTAAGACTTGGCTATGGATTGTTTATTCATTTGGTAAGGAGGAAGAAAGATTCAAGAATAACTACTAAGTCAATGATAAATCAATGGTTAAAAAGTTGGATTCATAGAAAGATGGTGGCATTCCATAGTAGAAATGAGTTTAAGATGATTATATAATACCAATTAGTAATGTCAGGAATGTGGTAATGTGAAATTGGAACTTAGGAGAGAGATGACTCTATTTACATGGATTCAGTAGTAATCTGAGCAGAGTTGATAATTGAGAACCCCTGGGAAATGATGGGTAGGTGAAGATATATATATATATATATATATATATATATATATATATATATATATATATATATACCAAGAGAGGTACATAAATATAGAGAGAAAGACATAAATAAAGACATAGAAAGGAACATGAAGAAGGAGGAAGAAGAATAGTAGGAAGAGGAAGGGGAAAAAGATAAGGAGGAAGTGAAAGAGGAAAAGGATCTGGTCAAAATCTTCAACTACACCTACAGTATGTTGCAGTATATCAATAGTGATCCAGGAAAGGAGACTGAAAAAGAGGAGTTAAAAAACTAGAAGTAGACCCAGGAGATAATAGTTTTAGAAAGGAGAGAGTGTCCAAGAGGTCAGGGAAGATCAATAGCATCAAAGGAGTCAAGAAAGATGAGGAATGAGAAAAGGCCAATGGATTTAAGATCAATGAAACTATATACTAGGATTGAATCAAGGACACAACACAATTGGAGGGCTTAATTTTGACAGAGATGAACTGTCTAATTTTCTGAAATTGGAGCTAAGGAAAAGATGAATGAAAACATGGAGCAGTTTTGAAGTGTAGAGATAGGCAAGTTAAAAAGTTAACGATGTTTGACGTCTATCTTAGTAAATGAGGAAGCAGAGTCATCTGAGAAAGGATTTTAGAAGTGAAAATTACAGGGCTTAAGAAGATAGAAGAATTGGAATAACTTCTAAGAGAAGTATTATAGGAAGTCAGTCAATCACAGATAAATAAAAGGATAGATATCCAGCACAATTCAGAAGAAGTTAGATGGCATAAATTCTCCATGGAGCCATTTGGCAGCTTTTTATGGCTTACTACAACAGGACTTGGAAGGAGATATAGAGAATGCAGATGGTGATGAAGAGGTTCTGGAATTTGATATTAACAGGACCAGAAGAAAAATAGAAAAAAAGGGAATGAGAGACTTAAAAACAGAAGGCACT
The DNA here is from genome assembly GCF_037893015.1 of Macrotis lagotis. Classification (NCBI taxonomy): domain Eukaryota; kingdom Metazoa; phylum Chordata; class Mammalia; order Peramelemorphia; family Peramelidae; genus Macrotis; species Macrotis lagotis. The sequence continues at coordinate 683,614,875 of NC_133658.1, forward strand.
ACCTTGTTGAAATGATCCTATATTGTCAAGGCCCTATGTGCTACTGTGTTCTTTCTGTAGATTATCTTCAATTTATCCTATATCTTTTTTGTACATAATTGTTTACCATTTTCCCCCTTCCCTCTCCCCAAATTAGGCTGTGAGATCTTTGAGAGTATCCCTAATCTTTAGCACAGTGCCTGGGACATTCAACAAGCAATTAATAATCATCTACTATATTATAGGTAATGTGCTAAGTACTGGGGAGTCCAAAAGAGACCTTGCCTTTAGGGAGTTTGCATTCTAATGGGGGAGACAATGTAAAAATATATACCAAGTATACTATGTGTAGGATGAATAGGAAATAATTAAAAGAGAAAAAGCATTGGAATTAAAAGGAGTTAGGGAAGACTTCCTGTTGAAGATGAAATTTAGTCAGGAAAGAAGAGGGAGAGCATTTCAGGCAGGGAAACAATTGAACAAAATGTCAAAAGATGTATGTATTGTTTATGGAACAGCCAAGAGGCCAGTGTTACCAGGGAATAAGGTGTAAGAGGACTGGAAAGGTAGGAATAGCCTAAGTTGTGCAGGGCTTTAAAAATCAAATGTAGCATTTTGGATTTGCTCCTGGAGGCAATAGGAAGCCATTTGAGTTTGTTGAGTAGGAGAGTGACATGATTAGAGGTGCATTTTAGGAAAATTGTGTTAATGGCTGTGCAGAGAAGAGATTGGAATGGGGAGAGATTTGAGGCAGGCAGACTTACTAGCAGATTAATACAGTTATCAAGGCTACAGGATATGAGGACCTGTATTAGAGTGATGGCAGTGCCAGAGGAGATAGGGGGATAGATTGATTAGATATTGCAAAGTTGAAACTGGCAGGTCTTGTTATCAGTTTTGACATAGGGATGGGGGAGGTGAGAGCTAGTAAGAAATTCAGGATGACTTCTATGTTGCTAGCTTGAAGAACTGGGAGGATGGTGTTTCCCTTTATGATAATAAGGAAGGTAGAAGAATAGAGTGTTTATGGGAAAAGATAAGGAGTTCTGTTTTGAATAAATTGTGTTTGAAATGTCTACTGGATATCCAGTTTGAAATGTTTGAAAGGCAGTTGAAGATGTGAGTTTGGAGGTCAGCAGAAAGACATAGATTGGAAAGGTAGATTTATGAATTCTCATCATAGGGTAATTAAATCCTTGGGAACTGATGAGATCACTAAGTGAAGTGGTATAAAGGGAGAAGAGAAGAGAAGAGGATATAGGACAGAACCCTGAGGAACTAGTACTCTTAGGCCCTTTCTTTCCCATTTTTTCATTCTTCCTCTCTAGACTTTTTGTTCCTCCATATCTTTTTTTTTCTAGCTCTCTAAATTCATTGACTTCTGAATTCTCAATTTCATGGTTCATCACCTTTACCCCATCTATGAAAGGGATAATTCTATTTTTTGGTTTTAGCTTATAGTTGTTCTTAAGTGAAAGTAAATAGATATTCAACGCATTATTTGAATTAGTAGGTTATTTTAATCTCACACAGAAAGCAGTGATAAAAAAAGAATCACAACATTCATTAACAAAATGATTTACACAGGATTCAGAAACTTAAAGAATAGCTGGGTTCTAATCAGCAGGGTCACTTGCAATGAACACCTTCAAGATGATTGATTGGTTGGTTAGTTAGCTCTTGTCCTTCATTATTGAAGTCCAAAACAACATCGCTGTTGGAGACAGATTACAGTTAAAAGTTACAAGAATCTGGTCCACCTATTTATCATCTTGCTTGTCTGATACAAATTGCCTATGTAAAGAAACTGAAAAACTTGGCTCCCAGTGACTTGGGTTGACATGTAAGGGAAGTTCCTTGGAGCAACTATGTAGTATGAGTAGGCATTCTATAACTGATTGCAGTTAGTTAATCTTGGGGTTGGGATGTGCTTCTTTTCAGTATTTGTATAGTTGATATTTGACATTCACAAAAAAGGCCTGATTCAGTATTGTCCTGATATTTTTACACCATTTATATTTGAAGGAGCTCCTTGGTGACTCATTTTCTCAATAGTCTCATATGTAAGAGGAAGGTTCTCAAAAACCTTTTCTACTGAGTTCATATGGTCAGTAAGAAATGGGCTTGGATCTTTGATCTTTTCTTTCATTCTTTCCCATTCTAGATTGTAAGGTCTCCAAACAAAAAAGAGCAAGAGGGGCAGCTAGGTGGGGCAGTGGATAGAGCACTGCCTCTGGAGTCAGGAGGACCTGAGTTCAAATTCGACCTCAGACTCTTAGTAATTACCTAGCTGTGTGACCTTGGGAAGGTCACTTAACCCCATTGCCTTGCAAAAACCAAAAATTTAAAAAAGGGAGCAAGAGAAAAAGAATATAGGGGAATATAATCTGAGTTTTGTAGCTAGTGCAGCACCAATGCCCTGAGGAACAAGGACACATCTTTGGAATCAATCATCTGTATCTAATGCCAACAAAAGTTGAAACAAGGACTCCTCTAGTGAGGATGCTGTCTTTGGACATGAATTTTATATTACTATTGCTATGGAGGATCTAAGTTTTGAAGATCTAGAAATCAAGTTTTTATAGGAGACAGTAGACCCTGTCAATACTGGGGAAAATTTATATTTCTTCTTCCCATATTTTTGAAGTAAATATCCCTTGGTAAGAGCTATTCAAAGCTATATAGTTAAATGGAACAGGGGCAATAGTTTCTTATCCCTACAGGCCCAAGTCAATAGTGTAGAGAAGAGTCATTTATAAACCCCTCAGAACATAGATGCCTTACCCTGAGAGACTGGGACACTGCAGCTTATGTGTTGAAGTAGTTTAGCATTAGTGCCAGTGAAATGTGAAATTATTCATTTTCCATTTCACCTCTATTGCACATAGACTAATCAGTTGCCAAGTCTGATCTTTTTTTCAGTGACTTCTCTCTCTCTCTCTCATGCTGATTATTCCCTTGGCACCAGTCAATGACTGCTGTTGTTTCAAGCAAAATTGCTTTGGTAAACATAGTAGCCTCTGCCTCATTGGCAGGAACTCATGATCTTTTTAAAAACACAAGAGTACTTGGAATTATCCATCTTTTAGGTTATCCATCTACTTAGTCACCTAGTTAAGGAAGGAACCATGAGAAAAGAGACCTGGCTCTATCCTAGGCATAGACTTAGCCAGGTAGGGGGAGATGGAGGGATAAAACTTCTCCTGTTCCTCCCACCTGGCTCTGTTGGACATAGCTCTAAAATAGTCCTCATATAGCAAAGCTGGAAAAGAAGAGAACTGCTGGGCAGGTTGCCCCTTTAGAGTATCCATGAAGTTCTGGCAGACCAGCTAATTAAAAGATTATTTTGCTACAAGTACAGATCTTTGAGTCCTCATGGTTTACAGATGGGGTGGGGAATGTCTGGTCCACCCCATATAAGGTCCACAAAATCCTTTGGTCTGACCCTGCCAAAGCAACCACAGGTGAGACACGAAATTCAATAAATCTTGGAGGTTTTTAAAGGTTAATTATTTAAATGTTTGACCAAATTAGCTCCAAAATGATGCCATAAATATGCCAATGGCCCATGGAAGAAAAAGATTCTATTTACTCTGAAGCAATCAGAGGGTATACTTGTATATTCTGAAGTAAGGTAGACTGACATGATGTAGAGATTTTAGGAGGGGTATTCTTAGGAGTGATTCATTCTTTTTTTAAGTAATCAGGGATAAGTGACTTGCCCAGGAGCCCCAGGAATTCTTCACTCTTTTTAATTTATTTGAACATCAGGGCGATTACTTGTCTCTGGGGCCTCAAGCCAATTGTGTAGAGAAGCACCATCTATAAACCCTTTATGATGTAGAAGCCTAACCCTGAGAGACAGGGGCCATAGTATAATGATGATGAAAGCACTATATCTATGTCTCATAGCACTATCTATGTACACCATGTACCTACATCATGAAAGACAACAAACTCTAATAATTAGATATTCCTGACTTGATGCTTTTATACTAAGTTCTGCATCAGTTAGCTGCCTCAGTGGATAGAATAGATCTGGGATCAGGAAGACTCATCTTCCTGACTTCAAATCTGGCCTCAGACACCTGCTAGTTGTGTGACCCTAAGCAAGTTATTTAACCCTGTTTGCCTCAGTTTCCCCATCTGAAAAATGAGTTGGAGAAGGAAATGGCAAACCACTCCAGAATCTTTGCCAAGAAAGCACCAAATAGGATCACAATGCAAAACTAAATTCTATATATCTTTGAGGAACAAATAAAAGTGATATATAAAAGTGATATAAAGCTTGATGTATAAAGCTTTATATATGATATATAAATATTTATATTTTTTATATATGATATATAAAGCTTATAAAAGTGATAATTTCTGAAATACTTATGAAATGGCTGGCCTAGGAAAGAGAATTCATCAAAATCAAAGAAGAGATCTTTTATTTACATTGTATATATTTTGTAGACACATTATTCTTTACATGTCATCTCTTTCATTAAAAGATGAACTCCTTTAGAAGAAACCATGTTTGCCTCTTTTTTTTGTATTTCAAGAGTTTATCACAGTATATGTTACATAATGAATATTTACTAAACTCTAGTTGAATTGTGGTTTGTCCTTAGGATGGAATGCTATTCTGCTATAAGTATTGATGAGCAGTATGCTCTCAGAAAAACCTGGAAAGGCTTACATGAACTGATGCAAACTGAAATGTACTGTGTACAAAGCAAAAAACAAATATTGTAGGATAATCAGAATGACTTAGGTTTTCTCAGCAGCACAATGACCCAAAGATAACTCTGAAGGTCTTATGATGAAGAATGCTATTTATCCCCAGAGACTGAAGCATCTTTTAATAAATATTTTATTTTTCTTAAGTTTTTTTTTTTGGGGGGGGAGGTCTATGTTTTCATTTACAACATGACTATTGTAGAAATGTTTTGCATGACTACACATGTATAACCTGAATCAAAATGCTGGCCTTCTTCATGAGGTAGTGGTGGGGATGGAGGAGAGGAGAGATTTTAAAACTTGAAGTTTTGAAAACAAATGTTAAAAATTATCTTTACATGTAAAACTTGGGAGGGGGAAAGAGATACTAAATAAATAAAATTAAAAACAACATTTGTTGACTTGACCATGATTATCAAAATATGAAAATCTGAAACTAGTTATCATTTGAATAACAGCATAGTAAGGAGTACAAAAACTTGGAGCAACAAGAAAATGTATTTGGCAAGAGTAATATCAAGAAAAATCCCTACAAGAAGAATGGAAATGAATGTGAAATTTATTGTGAAATGTCTCTAATTTGTGCAGTTATATATGAATTATAGCATAAGCAATTCACATTTTAGATTTCTCAAGGAGTATCTTGGAAGAAGAAAGTGTTGTTTCACTTAATTAAAATCTAAGTGTGAGATCTGTATAGAGTATTTATACCAAGCTGAGTTAAGTTGGCAATTAAACATGTGGTTCAGAGAGAACAGAGAGAACTCTTCAAGAGCAACGGTACACTGTGAGATTTTACAAGCTTTCTGAAATGTTTTTACATCAGTGAGTAAAATACTTTCAAGGAGTAAATTAAAATTTAGTAGATTTTGTTGGATATTAATCCCCTGTTTTTTTAAAGAAGTATTTGAATTTAAAGAGTTCAGAGAGAAGTAGTGTATTAAATAGCATATTCTAAGTATTTTTTATTTGTCTAGGAATGTTCAGTTCAGTTTATGAATATACTTAAACTGTAGGTGGAAGGTTTGAACCAAGCTTATTTTTTTGTAGGAATTTTATTTCTCCATGATTTTTGCCACCTGTATGTCAATAGGTGAAGAAAGCAGTTGGCTCCAGCATCTTGACAGAATGTTGATTAATTCTTGCTTTCTTTAGCATAAATTTCTCATATCTCTGTAAACAACCTTATGTGACAAGAAGGCTAAGAACCATATTTGCATTTGTTTAAAATAATTCATTGTTGTCTAAATAAAACAGGTTTAAATATTAATTATAAGGCAAAAAAGAAATTAAAATGAACTAGATACTTCCACTATATAAATTATTACTTTAAGGAGCTATATAAGATCCTTGTTAATAGCAACAGTATTGTTAATCCCTGATATACATTAGATCCTTTAAAAAACTATAATCTTTTCATACCCAAAGAAATATGTGTATAAATAATAGTACTTTTTAAAAAGTCATTACAATACTGTATACTTTTAAGGGAGTTGTTTTGTTATCTAAGTATATAGTTAATATCTGACTTACACATAACTCATTCATAAAATGGACATACCTGCCATACTCCCTTTAAACCTTAGAGATTCTATGTCTAGAAAATGGGGGTAAGAATTTTTCTTTACTCTTAAAGCTGCCTGATCTAAAGCCTGTACTCAATTTAGTTTTATTAAGACTAATACTCCTGTAACAGACTCAGTCCTGAAATGTAGCATCCAAGAGGACTTTGTGGGGATTCTCTCAAATCTCTGGTTCATTTGTTCTCATCCAAGTGGTACCTGGGAATATCATACTTTTTACAAGGGTGATTGTTGGTCACATTCCTCTCAAAAGCACTCAGATTCATTCCAGGTATCAACCTAGAACACTATAAAGTATATTAGAAAGGTGAAAGACCTTCAGATTTGCTAGTGGGTCAGATGACTTTCTGCTCTTCTTATGGATTCAAGCTGCAAAGAATCTCTGGCCTTTGTTCCTCTTTAGCCTGTCCTTCCTATGGTTGCTGTTCCCCCAAAAGTTGCTCTTACACTGGATTCTTTTCCTCTTTGCCCCACTTTCCCATCTGCTGATGAGTTATCTACCACTAGGTCAGTGCCACTCTTCTTGCTCTTCCCTTAGTTACTCAATGCTTGATTGTTCACTGGTGTGATCTTTCTTGACACATTCGCTGTCCTCAGTTTTGCTTTGCGGTGTTTCCATTCAGTTGTAATGCTGTTTCTGCATATACATGTCAGCTGCCCAGTATTATGCCTCTCTTAGAATGTGAAATATCCAGGGTCAGATTACCTCTAGCCTATTTGATACTTTCCATTTTTTAAAATGCAGGCTCAGAATGACTATTTGAATCTTTCAGTTCAGTGACTCATAGTTTTAGCCTTCCACATCCATAATAACTAGATTTCTACTAATGGATATCTCTACCTCTCTACTAATATCTGTTTAGTTTAGGCAACTCTTTACAATTCCAAGTCAAAGAGAAGTGCCAACCTAAATGACAGTTTCCTTCCTTAGGAACTCACTATACCAATGAAAACATAAGTTTAGCCTCTGGAACTAGATTACCGGCTGTTTCCTGAAGTCTAAATGCTAAATTGAGTACAGATCTTAGATTAGGCAGCTTTAAGAGGAAAGAGAGATTCATATCCCATTTTCTGGACACAAATCTCTAAGGTTAAAGGGAATAGGGCAGGTTTGTCTATCGCATTCATGGGTCAGCTATTCACCTCAATACTAATGAATCTCTCCATAATCTGTCACTAAGGATATATGTAAAAACTTTCCAGTTTGTCTTTCTAGTATTATTCAAACACAGACTTTGGGAAGCCAGGTTCAACTTGATGCCAAGATGCATTGTTAAAGTAGGACTTTAGTAAAAGAACATAAAGACTTTTATGGGAGAATTCAACTCATAAATGAACTTTTAGAAGCTAATCTGTTTATAAATTGGGAATTGCATATAAAATAAAACTGGTGGAATTTTGTTATCTTAATTCTTGAAATCAGGAAGTTGTCAACCAAGGCATTAGATATATGTATTTGTTGATATACAAATATCTTCATTTAGGCTTTATTGTCATAGGACATAAACTACAATAGAACTGATATATCAAATGTACCCCAAGATAATCTTAATTATCCAAATCATTTCAAGGAACATTTGTTAAGCAAATACTATAAGAAAGGTACTACTAAGGTAGGCTCTGGGAGCAAAAAGATGAAAAATGGTACATAGTACAATGAAAACTAGAATATGTCATGGTAAAGGAGAGATTCAGTCAAGATGCACCAGAAAAGATCACAGAGACTCAGGGATTAGGAGAAGCTAAACAGAGGAAAGGAAGTCATTTGAACCTTGAAAGATGAAGTTTGGAAAGGCATGGGAAAGAAGTGCATTCTAAACATGGGAGATAGTGGGTTCAGGAAAGAGCTAGTAATCTAGTTTGAATGGAACATAGAGAGGCTAAATCTATGTTTTCATTGGTATAGTGTTCCTAAGGAAGGAAACTTTGTCATTTAGGCTGGCACTTCTCTTCAGTTTGG